>NC_066582.1:493926039-494226039 GCF_024323335.1 Lathyrus oleraceus | reverse complement strand
CAAGAAACAAAATCAATCACACAACGCCTCACCGTTCACTCATGTTTCCCCAGTGGATTTGAACCAGAGCTCTAGATACCAATTATTGGTGCACAAGATGAATAAGATGAATATGGAAGAAGAGAGAGAATTGAAATAAAACTTCCATTACTCTTCCAAAACGATTACAGTAAATGGTTACACACACACACAGTATTGGCAACTGCACTTATTTATATAGACAACTAATAATACCACGTAGGCAAAAATGCTAACATACACTAGCTAGGTTACGCTTAACAAAATTAATACTACTACTGAATATGGATTACTTCTAACAAAATCTAATATAAATGCATCAATTTTTTACACTTGTAATATAATCGATATAAAAAATTTATGTTTTAACCAGATATTTTGTAAAACTTGGTGTACGATATGGGGTGACTTTGGATTTTTAGAAAATTTGGTATACATACATGGGGTTTTGGCAAATTATTTATAATATCCAATTTAAATTCAAAAGAGATACCATAGATTTTGAAGTATCGAGTATATTATTTTAATTGTCGCTAGACTTTACTAAGTAACCGGTATGGGTGGGTGGGGGGGTTAGCATCAGATTTTATAAAATCACGCTAGGATTTTTTAATTATTAGTAATTTTGTTTATTTGTTTATTAATGATACAAAGAGGAATATATGGTAACATGCTCCCTAGATTGAGTGATAGGTAATGCCAATGTTGCCGCTGAGAAATCTACTAACGACATAGATGATCTTGGTGTCGATCTTTCACGTACTAAGGCATTTAGAATAACTTCTACCAGTTCTCATCATAGGAGGACCGAAGATATTTGTGTACCATAAATTATTTGTCGTAGAAGTGGATGCTCTAGAGGTGATGATGTTGACACACATGTTGAGATGCCTAATCTTGATTATGTTGATATAAAGGTATGTGTTGAGGTGTAGAGCCATATAGTGATGCTTGAGCATGATCTAGTTGATGATCATTAGAGTCCCGTGACAAAAGGGTTCATGAGAGTTCTCTATCATGTCCTTGGAGAGGCTACTGTATTTGAGATGATGCAACTTGTTGGTTATATGATCCTCTTTCCGATATGATTTTTTTTTCTTTTTTAGAAATTATTAATGTAAAGTTGTGTGGTTTTAAATTGTATGTTTTACCGCACTATTGGATCTATGATCATTTTCCCTCTTTTGTAACATATGTGATATGGATTCTATCATAGATGGTTCCCTAAGAGTAATAACAAGGGTCTCTAAGCATTCTCACATAGACGGTATT
Organism: Lathyrus oleraceus; assembly: GCF_024323335.1. Lineage (NCBI taxonomy): Eukaryota > Viridiplantae > Streptophyta > Magnoliopsida > Fabales > Fabaceae > Lathyrus > Lathyrus oleraceus. Next base: position 494,224,749 of record NC_066582.1, on the reverse strand, counting down.
TAGAAGTGTCGACAGAGTGACGCTCTTACCTTTCATGATGTTATATAAACATCATACACATACCATTAAGTATATCAAAAGCTTGACGAGACTGCACTATTTTCAAATCATATGCGTTGCGAGAGTTAAGTGATTGCTTACTGAGCGATGTCTTTTCCAGTTTGGCTATGTGTAGGGCATACCACAACCAATTAATATTGGACCATATAACATTGATGAATGATTTTGTTCTAACTTGGAAAGTAGTGTCATCGCAATTAGAGAAAATGCAATGGTTGTGACATTTCCTTAGCAGTGTTTGGATGTGTACATAGAATGTTAGCATAGAGTATCACATTCTCGCATTATCCCTCCTAGCTCACGCGACCCTTTAGATGTTGTTGGATATTTAAATGAAATTCCACCACCGCTTCATCACCTATGACGGGTCGATAAAGGATGTAACATATATCTCTTCTTTTTAATAACCTCATATGTTTGGTAAAAATAGATGGTCAGTTTTTTACTTTAGTTGCGCAAATTGAACACATCGCACGCGGTGGATCATTAAAGATATTACTACTTATTGGATCATGACTTTTTGTTGTTTCATGACTTGTTGTTCCAAAAAATTCTGTGTTATATTATTACTTGTTTATGACTTATCGTTGCACAATTACAACATAAATTTAACAACATGACATAACATAAACTTAACAACAGTCGTCGAACGATAAACAATCTTAATCACTCTTCGATTGTTGTTGTGGTGTAAGAGATTCTATGGTTTGGATTTCAGATCCACTAAAGTGTATCCTTAATAACCCTAAGTTCAAATAGAGTTCTTATATCAATAAAGTAAACAAATGCAAGATAGAAATATTGATTAAATTTTTTATATGATTTTCTAACATCACAAGAAGCATATTTATATAAGTTTTGAACTATTACCGACCATACAAGAATATCGATCAATGTAATTTCGATCATATAAAAATATTAGTGTAAAATCTTCTAGAACTCCATGTATCCCATCTTCATCCATTTGAGACAGCTGAAATGAAAAGAAAAAAAATTAGTCTATCAAATTTTCAAGGATGCCAAAAAAATCTAGTACACAGCATATTATGTAAATCTGGTGTCCATGAGAATATGCACCCGATTTTCAAAAATCCAGCATAAACACATATTTCCTATAAAAATTTGATTGAATTTTAAACAACAGTTTCGCAAAAAAATGTTATGACTTCTACCCAATAATTTAAAAAACTATCACATTTTTTTTTACTAATTCATAGAAGGTAATTTTTTTAAAATCATATAACATTTGAGAGAGGTAAATTAGACGAGGATTACAATTTGCATTTTAAAATATGTGGAGGTGTAAAATGTAATATTTTGGGTGCCAAGTAAATTGCTCTTCTCTTTGATAAGCTTGACTTGGGTCTTTGCTTTTGGGTTTTGTATATTTGTTTTCCAACTTGGCTATCTAGCCCTTTTGGGCTTTGCCAAATTTTCACTACTCACTACAAAAAAAAAGTTTATTGTGTAAATTATAATTCAATCATTATTTACTTAACAAAATTAATCAATGCCATCTACTTTCTCTGATTTGAGACAAGAGTGGCGCCCTCAATTTTGTGCTTTTTCCACATTTTAGTTGGAGCCACATGGGATTGTTGGTTGTTGCTTTCTAACTCACATTGATAGCTCCACATAAAGATACAACTATCATATCATAGACTTTTAGATAATTTTCTATATTTTCTTTTTCATTTCTGTTATTTAAAATAATTTAATGACTAAACTCGATTTTTTTTAAAAACTATTTTTTTAAATTAAATACTAAAATAACCATATTTTAAAACTATTTATCAATTTAACAATTTTTTAAAAATAAATAAATTATATGATAAAAACAAGCGCCACTACCTATGACGCATGCATTGCTTATTTATACTAAGGCGCCACTGTCTATGATGCATGCACGTAAAATGTTAATATTGCATGCATGCGTCACTTTTCATAGTGCATGTTCAATAGTCTTTTGCATTCATATGTCATTCCTCTTGACGTCTCCTCTTAGTACATGCACATTGTATTTTTTAAATAATTAAAAAAATGTCATTAATAGTGACAGCTGCTCTTATTGTATCATGTGCATGCATGCGCCAATAGGATTGACGCTTTAGTGCAGAAAAAATATGTATGCGGCGGCATATACAGTGATGTCTGCTCTTGCCCGTGTAATTTTATTTTTTGAAAAGTAGCTAATTTAATAAATAGTTTGAAAATATGATTATTTTAATATTTAATTTTAGAATAATAATTATTAAAAAAAATCACTAAACTCAAACAATTTAAAAGCATAAAAAATGAAAAAATTTGTTCGAACTAAAATAATTATTTTAGGCTAATGAATCTTCTTCTTTCATCTTTCCTTCTTCTTCAACTAAAACAAATATTTTTGCACCAACAAATTAAATTATATTTAAGAAATTTCTTTTTCTCAGGTTCATTTAAGATTAAATTATGTTTCTCATCACTAAGGTTGACAATTTAATTATTGACATTAATATAAATCTAAGATGTAAAATACAGGTCATATAAGTTTATGTAAAATAACTGTTTTAATATACAAATATTAGTGTTTGATTTGTTTGGGGTGGATGGTTGTTAGCTCCATGAATTAATCATGAACCAATAATTTATCTATCTCTTAACTTTCTTTTTGCATTCTAGTCAAAATTGATTCTAATTTTTTTTAAATATATTTTGTTGCTTTCAATTCTACCTACCTATGTTAATGTTAGATTTGTCATGCACGGTTGATTTCAAGTCTGGATAAACGCAGAGGATTTTATTAGCTAGTCGATAACTAAATTAAAATTTTGTCTAATCTCTATGATGTGAATCATTTATAGAATAATATGAATGTTAGGTCGTTGCCGGTAAACAACTTACTCTATGATTCAAGTACAATATCAAAAGAGAAAGAGCTATTGCATTGCTGCTTGGATGTAGTAAAAATTAATCAAGGGTTCTCACATTTCGTGAATGGATGTGTATAAAGAAGTTAGTTGATGAGAGTAGAATTTGTTTTGAATCATGGAATATATGCACAATTACTAGAAAATTCATGTAAATAGTGAACCATATGATTAAGAGGAAGATCAATTTTATGTGCCTACAAGAAACTAAATGGAGATGTGAAAAGTGAAATAATTAGACAACTCGAGATTTAAGCTTTGGTACACCGGAAAATTAAATCAACAAATGCGATGGAGATTATTGTGGACAAGGAGTGGAGTGAATGTGAAAAGAGTAGGAGATCGAATCATAGCCTTGAATTTGTAGTGGAACAAAACACTTTTAATGTTGTTAACACCAGGTGGACTTAGCAGAACACCTTAAGGTAAAATTTGGGAAGAATTTAGAAGGCTTACATACCCTAAGGAGAGAAGCATTTTCTTAGACGAGATCTAAATGAACATGTAGAAAGCGTACCAAGAGGTTTGGAGAGTGTGGATGTGGGGTATGATCCAGAGGAGGGGAATACGAAGGGGAGGGTAAACCCATCTTGGAGTTTTTGTTGGCTTTGGATCCTACTATAGCAAATACCTGGTTTATGAAAATAGATGAGTATATCACATATAAAAGTGGGGTGACATATTCTCAGATAAATTTCTTGCTTATTATGGAATTAGATAGGAAGTTGTGATTGAACTGTAAAGTTATTCCAGAAGAGAGCTTGAATACCCAACCTAGAGTTTGGGTTATGGATGTAAAAATTAAGAGGGAAGCAAAAATAAAAAGTCACTTGGGAGCGCCACAGATCAAGTTGGGGAATTTGAAGGGTGTAAAATAAGGAAGTTTCCAACACAAGATCTTAGAGGGAGGGTTTGAACAATAATAAGGAAGCTCTAATGATGTATGGAATAAGATGAGCCAAGAGATTAAAACAGTATCCAAAGAGACATTGTGAGAATCAAGAGATTTTGGACCAAAGGTTAAAGAATCATGGTGGTAGAATGATATTGTCTAGAGTAAAGTTAGAGTAATAACATATTATTTTAGAGAATGATCTAGGTGTAAAAATGTTTAAACTTGGGAAAAGTATAAAAATGCTAAAAATGAGATCAAGAAGGCAGTGAGTGAAGCAAGAGCCAAGCTGTTGACGGATTACATCAACCTTTAGGAATTAAAGAGGGAGAAAAATCTATATATAGGTTTGCTAAGGGAAGAGAAATAAAGACAAGAGAGATTTGAATAAAGTGAAGTGTGTCAAAGATGAAAAAGACAAAGTCTTGGTTTAAGAAAGAGATATGAAAGATAGATGGATGATATATTTCTATAATTTATATAATGAAGAATATGGTATCTCACCGACTCTAACATGCTCGAAATTAAAGAAGATGATCAAAATTATAATTACAACCGTTAAATTTATAAACAAGAGATAAAAGAAACATTGAAAAGGATGAGTGACAATAAGGTTGTTGGGGCAAACAACATACCTATTGAAGTGTGTAAAATTCTTGGAGATATAGGTCTTGAGTGGTTCACAAAACTCTTTAATGAAATTATGATGTCAAAACAAATGTCGGGTGAATGGAGAAGAAATACTTTAGTTCTAATCTATAAGAACACGGGGGATATACAAAATTGTCCAAATTATAGGGATCAGGGCCGACCCAATCAATTCAGAGGCCCTGTTCTAATTTTAAAAATGGGCCTATATATATATATATATATATATATATATATATATATATATATAATATATATATATTATATATATATATATATATATATATATATATAATTTAATGATTAAAAATGACAAATAAAAGATAAAATTATATATTAACCAAATGAAGTACCAAAAAGTTCAAAGGTATTGTTTAAACTACTAACACCATTTTTTACAACTTAAATTATCTAACTACATAAAAAGAGCATTCCTACGAAACTTTTTGAAGCAAAATCGTCAACTAAGTCTTCATATTTTATTGTCTCCAAAATATCATTTTCAATAGCTATTAATGCCAATCCATTAAGCATTTCTTGTGACATGGTAGACCGCAAGTAAGTCTTTAACAACTTCAATTTTGAAAAACTTCTTTCTGAAGAAGCAACTGTCACAGGAATAGTCAATAAGATTCTATATGCAATAACGGTATTAGGAAAACAATCCAAGCCTTTTAAAAATAATAATATATCAGTAGGTCTTATGGTTTCTTCAGGCAACATTTCTCTTAGTAACTTTAACTCTGCAAAAAATTTATTCCCATCAATATCAGATTGCTCATTATGTTTCAATGCCTGCTCAAAGTTAGTACAACAAGACTTCAAAGTTGCATCATCTAATGATTGTAACTTGTGAGAAGTAAACAAGAAACCGAAAATACTTTCACACTCTTGGTATTGCTCAAACCTCTTATTAAGAGAAACAACAGCTTGATCAACAAGGTAAAGAAAATAATTAACCCTAAATGATTCTTCTTCTGATGGCTCGACTGATGGAATATTCAAATTCTCATCAAATTGCCTTTTTCTTTTAATTATACGTCTTTGAGGAAATATCGGGGCAATATTCAATTCCACCACAATTTCCTTAGCGTTAATCAATACCTTATAAAAACCCGTTTCTCTATATCCCTCAAAATACGAAATCAACCCCTTAATTTTTTGCATAGCAACATTAATAAGCATATCATTTTCCTGTAAAAGTTTGCTAAGAGAATTAATTGCAGATAATATTTCAAACCAAATAATTATAGTCATCAAAAACTCAAAATCACCAAGCTCATTTGTCGTTAAGGATTTAGCTTCATTTTGTATTTTAGGATCAAGATCATTTTCTGACATTTCAAGCAAAGCTTCTGTAAATTCTAACATTTGAGTTCTTATAGCTTTGACACTTTCTAAACGACTCTCCCAACGAGTGGATGACAATAATTTTGGAATCAACCCTTTTACATTATCTTTCAAAATTTGTCATCTCTTAGTAGAATTGGCAAAAATTGTATAAATACGTTGAACAACTCCAAAAAAATTCCTAGCTTTAATACAAGAGTTATCCATATCACACAATGCCAAATTAAGACTATGACAACCACAAGGAGTATAAAAGGCTCTCGGATTTATGTCTAAAAATCTCTTTTGCACACCTTGATGTTTTCCTGTCATATTGGACCCATTATCATAACCTTGCCCTCTCACGTCAAATAGGTCGAGACCAAGTTCTTTCAATTCATTTTGTAAAACATCAAAAAGCCCCTGACCACTTGTATCATTCACATTCAAAAATCCTAAAAATGATTCCTCAATACTAACAGAAGCTGAAGAAATATCCACATATCTTATTATCAAAGACATCTGCTCTTGGTGATTAACATCAGGAGTACAATCAAGTATCACTGAAAAATACTTTGCCTGCTTGATTTTTCTAATGATTTCAATTTTAATCGCAGAACCAAGCAATGAAATCAACTCATTCTGTATGTTATGCCCAAGATAATGAATATGAACTTTTTGAGTTGTAACACGTCTAACATGTTCTTGGATGATTGGGTCAAATTCAGCTAACATTTCAATCAAACCTAAAAAGTTTCCATTGCTATCTTCGTACAATTTCTCCTCAGAACCACGAAAGGCTACATTATGTTTAACAAGAAATTTCACTATTGAAATAACTCTTTTTAAAACATTTTTCCAGTGATCCTTTTCTTTCTCAATTAATCTTTGAGTTGTTTTATCAATAGTTTGAAATTTTTGCAGCCTTTTGCGATACTCATACCAAGTAGTCATATTTTTAACATGTTCCATGCCTAACTCGTGCTCTTTAATTCTTTGACCAACATGTACTCAATCACTATAACCCTGATTTGCTAATTGTCCCCTAACAATCCCATTTTTAAAAACTTTACAACAAAAACAAAATACTCTATCAAGCTCTTTCGAATAAACAAGCCAATCTCTATCACACACCTCTCCATTTGCTAAAGCTCTATTATACAAATTAGCCGCAAAACGTCTATTCAAACTATCTCTAGGACCCTTCACAATAGAATTATCTCTTTTAGGACCTTTCACAACTAATAAATCAATCAGTTTAGGTTGAAGACGATCCCAATTTCTTGGATCAAATATATCATAATCAACATTATCATCATTATTAACTTCATCAACAATTGGCACACTATCAAGATTATCATTTTCAATGGGCACACTATTAAGATTATCATTTTCAATGGGCACACTATCAAGATTATCATTTTCAATAGGCACACTATCAAGATTATCATTTTCAATAGGCAAACTATCAATATTATCAACATAACGATTTTCATTTGAAACTTGTGGTTCTTTGATTAAAAATTTATCAAGAGCTCTTACTTCAGATTGAATTAACTCTTCAATTTTTTTCTTTTTCTTACGTTTATCATTTCCACATTCAAATTTTCTATTCTTAGGAGGCATAATAAGAAAAACCTGAAATTTCTCACAATGTCTTTTGTGTCCGTCGATGATCTACTAATTATCCTGTTGTGAAATTGTGTTCCTACATCAATAACAAAAAAAATCAATTACATTAAATAAAAGAAATTATAAATTAATCATCAAAAAATAGTAATAATTAAATCATGGAGAAAAGACTTTAATTAATATTCAATTATATTTTATTATGTTGTGTTCTTCTCTAATATAGTACCATAAAAAATTAATAATTATAAATTAAAAGCAAATTATAAATTAATAGTAAGAAAATAAATTATATTTAATTAAATAAATTATAAATTAATCATAAAAAATATCAATACTAATACATACTAATTTTGCTTTGAAAGATTCCAAATTGCAATTTGGTCTTATGAGAAAAAGTAGGTATAATAATCATCACCAACACCAACAGTATCCTTGTTTTGAATTTTGATACTACTGAGTAGTATATACTAATATACAGTATACTAATATCCCATTTCACCCTAAAATTTTATTTATTTATATATTATAATTTTATAAAGAACACAAGTTACCCTCATTTCCACCCTAAAATCTAAAATCTAAAATCTAAAATCTAAAATCAATATTGATACAGGAACTAAAATAGGATTTCACCCTAAAATTTAAAATAAATTTAAAATTACTATTTTTTCTACCTTCAAAATCAAATAATCACAATAAAAATAAATGGAAAGTAACTAATTGAATAAACTAACCTATAAAAGAGAGGATTGAAAAGGAAAAATAAGATTTTTTTTCTGGTTTCAAACAGCTTTAACAGAGAAAGAGAGAAGAGAATAACGTTTGAGAGGAGAGAGAAGTGAGAACGTGTGAGAAAAGAGAAAAAAACGTTTGGTTTTCAAATATCCTATTTTTCAGCATTTAATATTTTATTTATTATATGTGATAGAAAAATATTTTTATTTATTAATTTTTTTATATTCACTAATAATAGTTAATTTGAGGCCCCACAAAAAGTGAGGCCCTGTGCTACTGCACAACTTGCACAAGAAAAGAACCGGCCCTGATAGGGATTAAAATTATGAACCATACCACAAAGTTATGTGAAAGAGTCACTGAATGAAAATTAAGAAAAGAGACTCAGGGTACTGAGAATCAATTTGTTCTTATGTCTGGAAGGTCAACCATAGAAGCAATCTATCTATTACCGCGTGCGATGAAGCAATATCGAATGAACCAACAAGACTTGCACTTAATATTTATTGACTTGGAGAAGGCGTGCGATAGAGTGCCTAAAGAGATTTTGTGGAAAGTCTTAGAGAAGAAAGGGACTAGGATTGCATATATTCGAGCTATCCAAGACATGTGAAGGGGTGTCACTAGTGTGCGAATCCAGGGTGGAGAGACACATGATTTCCCCATTACAATATGTTTGCATCAATGGTCAATCCTTAATTTTGGATGTACTCACAGAACACATCCAATAGTTATGCGTGTTTTTTTACAGATGATAAAGTCTTACTTAAAGAGACAAAATGAGATTTAAATGAGAGGTTAAAGACTTGGGCACAAGCTTTAGAAACACATGGTTTTTCACCTAAGCAGAAGTCAGACGAGGTATATGGAATGTAAGTTCAACAAAAGAAGAAGTGTTTCTAACCTAGAGATGAAAGTTGGAGACCATATCATCCCTCAAGTCACACCGTTTAAATATACCGGGTCTGTAATACAAAATGATGGAGAAATATAAGGAGATGGGAACCATCAAATTAAAGTTGGGTGGTTGAAATGGATTAGGATTTCAGAGGTTTTATGTGAAGCAAAGATACCGCTAAAACTGAAGGGAAAATTTTTATCGAACTGCGATAAGACTTATGAATGTTGTACGCGATAAAATGTTAAACAATTAAGAATCAACACGAGGGTATAATGTAGCATGGATGAAGATATTGTGTTGGATGTGTGGTAAAACTATAAAGGATATGATTAGAAATAAAAATATCAGATAGAGTATTGGTGTAACACGTATAGTAGAGAATATGATAGAAATAAACTTATGTGGTTTGAGCATGTAGAGAGAATACTTGTAGATTCAGTTGTAAGAAGAGTATATCAGATGAAGATAAGTCAAACAACTAGAGAAAAAGGAGGACATAAAAATACTATAACATAAGTTATCAAAAAGACTTCGAGATTAATGACTTGGATATAAGTATGATCCTGAATATAACATTATGACGTAAGTTGATTCATAAGAGCCAATCTCATCTCAGTTAATGAGATAATACTTGATTCTTAATTGATAGTGTAATTTTTGTTGCTTTTAAATATGAGTTTTTATTTTTAAAATATAACTTTTAAATTTTAAATTATTATTTACACTCAAATTTACTGCACTATACTTACTTTCATATCAATTTAAATTATTCTATCTTTTATCATAACTTTTAATCAAAATCAGCTTTAGTCAACACACATCTATCCATAATTTCTTGAATTTAAGGTCAAAATTGCTTATTGCTAATGAATATTTTACAAAGCAATATAGTTTTTGCATGGTCAGATGATAATGAAAGATGTTCTATATATTTAAAATTGATTCTTCTGAAAGATAATATGTAAGTAAAAAATTTAAACATGATTTTTATATTTAAATTTACTGTTACTTTTTTTTAATTTATCATAACATAAATGACTTTATCTTCAAATCAACTTTATTCTAATCACTTTTGAAAAGTTTTTTCTTCATTCACTCTAGATCCCATAAAATATCTTTGATACTTTCTTTTAGTTTGCCTCAATTTAATGAAAAATTAACCAAAATCATAATATCTATGATCTTTCTCATAGAACTTATAATATAAAATATGAGAAAAATCATAAAAAGGATCAAATAAAATACACAAACAAAAAGCCAAAATTCCTTGTTGAGTTTTTTTTGTCTTTCTATCTCTCATTAAAACTCCAACAATTTCTTTACAAAAGGTACAAAGATTCATCTTTTTTAAAATCAGAATCTCATCATGGAAATTAATTCCTCTTAATTTTCCACTTCATCATTTTTTCTCAAAAATTTGGAATTATTTTTTCACCATACATATCATGTGAATTAGGCAACTGCAACTGATTCTGATCTTACAGTCTTGTTGTTTGTAGAATTCTGATTGGTTTCCGAATTTCTAACACTTCTTTTGGATGAAATCTTCCAACTTTTCTCTTTAGATTCATCAATCTCTATTTGTTCTTCTCTGCACTCTTTGCTACAAAATGGTGTGTTCCCTCTGCATATTCACAAAATTCATTCAATACCACATAATCTCAACAAAAAAAAAATTCCAATCATCTAAATAATTATTTTATATTAATTATATTAATTAAATTTTTCACTAGATCTGAACTATTCAATGGATCTTTATAAAAAATAATTATACTTTCTATGACCCAAATGAAAGTTGAGTCTAAAAAACTAAACTTTTATGAATAAAAAGAAGAATTTTCATCTGGGTTATGACTAGAAGATGAATTAGAATTGAAAATTGAGGTAATTAATTAATGAACTAAAATTTACCTGTACATAAAGATGTCTTTGTTTTGGCCAAGATGTTTTCTACAAAGAAAACAAGCTTGGAGGAAGTGAGGTTGGTCATAGAAATCTTCACTTCCACCATAGTAAAACATGCTAGATTTTGGAGAAGTAATTGAAGAAGAGAATGAATAGTTAGAAGCCATAGATAGGTAAGTTGAGAGAGAGAGAAGGAGTTGGAAAGAGCAGGGAGCAGAAATGAAGGAAAATGAGGAATTATATAATGAGAGGGTCACACAAAATGGACGGTATAGAGTAGAGCACATAGCATAGTATATTAGTATATTAGTATATGGTATAATAATAATATAATAAAGCTTGAAACCAAAACAAAGAAAAAAAAAACTATATGTAATAAAGCTTACTCACAAATCATGATCTTTCAATATTGCTTTCTTTGGGACCTACTTTCTTCTTTCAAGTAAATGTAAAAACCTTTTTTTTAAGTAAAAAAATGTTAAATAGATTTTTGGTCTAGCTAAATATATTATTTTTTAAAAATATTCCTTTTAAACTTTTGGTCTTTATGTTTTTATTGATATTAGTCTATATTTCTTTTGACAAAATTTGTTTCATATAGTACAATGAGTTTTCCTAAATATATCTTATTGTTAATAAATATCATTAATTTAATTATATGATTTTAAAATAATAATTTATTTTTTATTTGAAATTAAATATAAATTAATTATGAGTAAATAAAATAATGACGAGTAAATAAAATAATTAAAAAAAAGTAATTTCAAACCTTATTCCATGAATCTTTAATAAATGAATAGACCAAACATTTTATTAAGAAAATAATTTATGAAATAAAAAACAAAAAACAAAAAGGAAACTTATCAGAAATTTAATAAATAGTTGAACATGTTCAACTTATCTATTAAAATATTTTAAAAGCACAAATAAAAAGTTGTTCTTTCATTGTATCAAAATCAATAAAATTTTAAAAAATCAAGATTATAATAAAAAATATTTATTATAATAAAAAAATTAAAATAAAAAAAATAAAATATTTAGAAGAACCAAATAGCATCTTAATTTTTACATTAATTTCATTTTACATCATACTAATATATAATATTATTCAAGGATTACTTTTGCTTCAATCAAATCATTAATATTTTTGTTTTTGGATTTTTTTATTGAATGGTAAATAGTTTTATATTTATTTCTTTTCAAATTGAAAATGGTGCATGAATTCTTGTAAAGTCTATTTACAAATTAATTTTTGAATTATTTTAAATTAGAGGATATATATATAATATTCTTATGAATTCAATAAAACAGTCATGTCATGAGTTAGATGTGAGGTTGATGAGTAGGGACCATCCAAGTGCATTATCATGAATATAGTGTACCACAATAGCCCACACTAGGGCCATGTATAAATTCATCTTTTTTTGAAAAAATAAATATAAGAAAAAACAAATAAAAATGAATGCAAGTGGGTATTTTCATAAGTCATGGGATTGAAACTTGAAAGTTGAAGCCATTGGGACCAGTTGATGATGCATTTTACACTTTTTTCCAAAACAACTTTCTCCAGCCTCTTCAATGTTTGGCCTTTTCTTTGTTACTAATATTTCCTACTACATACACCCCCTTAAATTTGTTGCTTTTTACTTTGTAATAATCACTTTAATTATTATTATTATTTTTTATTTTTATTAAATGATGACTCAAACTAATGGCAAAAGAACAAGAAAGAAGAATATAAATAAATCTTGTCTCAACCTTCAACTAGGTTCTCTTAACTTGGACTATTATTCTTTAGGCAGGAGAATCTTTTTTTCTCTTTTTTATATTTTAACAATTTATTTTTAAACTATTACTACTATGATACACTAGGTTCATTAGCTTGCACGAATGAACAGAACGTGGCACATAGGAAATGATGAAATTATAAATTAATTAACACATCATCTTGATAAATCAATTTTAAGATTTGATTTGGTGTCATATTAGCAAGTGTATCAAATTTAAAGGCTTTACGTTAAAGAGTTACATGAAGTGGGAAAAACAATGGAGTAAGAATCTTCCTTTTGCTTGGTTGGTATGTCTCATAACACACAACTTGCATGTGAGGTCTATAATCTTGATATTAATATTATAAATGCTTATTCATAGAGCATTTTGACACATGCTTAGACTTTTTTATTAAAAAATTTTAATTATAAAAAAATTTAAACAAATGAAATACCTAAAACTCGTCGCATTAAAGAAATTTTTAAAAATAAGTTTATTGAAATAAGTGTTGATAGTGATTGTTGATGATGATAAAGTAGTGTCGGACATTAGTGTTAAAATATATTTCTTTTGTCTTATTTATAAGAGAAAATTGATTTTTTAAATTCATTGAATATATGGTGTATGATACAGTCCAGATACATTGATTATTCAATGAACTTAAATAATAAATTTTCTCTTACAAATAAGAGTTATCTTCATGTTTACCAAGCTTATTCACACTTGCTATTGTGAGAAATTCTTATTCAAAATTCTCTTAAGAGTTAATTTGAGTTTCTGTTTTTAGTCGTTAGTTGGTTAAAGTAGTTAGTTGGTTAGTTGATTATCTAGATTGATATATAAATTTGTGGTAGTTTCTTTGTTCTCTTGAGCTGAATCAGTGCAATAACAACTTCTTATTCTTCTTCATTTCTTCTTCTTCTTTTTCCATTCCATGAGTACCTCAATATTCTAACATGATATCTTTCGCCATTTCGATTCAACCTTGCACTTCTGCTCCATTCAACCTTTGATTTTATGCTCAATCTTCTTCGTTAAATGGCGCCATCACGAAATGCTCAAATTCTTGATCCACAACTTGATCAAACCAATCCATATTGTGTGCACCCAAGTGATGGACTTGGTTCAATCAAGGTTACACCTCTTCTTAATGGTTCCAATTACCATTCTTGGGAACGATCAATGCGGCGTGCACTTGGTTCCAAGATGAAACTGGAATTCATTGATGGTTCCATCACAATTCTTGACGATCCTTTTAATCCAACCATGCGTGCTTGGAACCGATGCAACATGTTAATCCTTTCATGGATTATCAATTCAATTTCTGAATTTATTGCTCAGTCAATAGTTTACATGGAAAATGCCATTGATGTATGGAAAGATCTCAAGGAAATATTTTCACAAGGTGATCTTATTCGCGTTTCTGAACTTCAACAAGAAATCCATGCTTTGAAGCAAAGATTCCAATTCTGTTACAATTTTTTTTCCAGAACTCAAAATTCTTTGGGAAGAATTAAAGATCTATATGCCAAATCTAATTTGTTTTTGTCAAATCAGATGTTCATGTGCATCTATGAGAAATGCACGAGATAATCACAATTTGCTATATGTTATATGTTTTCTCACAAGTCTGAATGAAAACTTTGCTATAGTGAAATCACAAATTCTCTTAATGGATCCTTTACCAACCATTAACAAGATCTTTTTTATGGTGTTACGACATGAAAGGCAAGGTAACTTTGCTCCATCTGATGATTCTCAAGCTTTAATCAATGTTGTAGGCTTCAAAAGGTCGGGTCCAAAATCGGGCAATTCCAACTTTCAATCCAATACATCCAAGTCCAAGGTGTGTACTTACTATGGAAAAACTGGTCACACTATCGAGGTTTGCTCTAGGAAGCATGGTTTTCCACCTCATTTCCGTAAAGGATCAATGGAAAATAATGTTCTTTCAAGTGAAAATGAATATGACAACAATGCTTTTACTCAACAACAAGCTGACAAGAATGGTTCAACATCAATCACTCAAGAACAATTTGACAAGCTAGTGAATCTCCTTCATAATTCAGCTATCAACCAAGGTTCATCTTCTGCAGTTTCCAATCAAGTTGGCTCATCCTAATTTACAGGTCATACACTTGTAAATGGCATAGGTAATCATCATTCATTCATTTATAAATGTTCCATCCTTGATTCTTGGATCATAGATTCAGGAGTAAGTGATCACATATGCTCTAACAGTTCTTGGTTCCATCCCATTAGTGAAGTTAACCCTATTAATGTCAAACTGCCAATTGGTCAATTTTTTATGACTAGAGGTATTGGAACAGTAAAATTCCCCCCTGATTTCATCATTTCTAATGTCTTATACATACCTGATTTTTCTATCAATCTTATATTGATTCCAAAGTTATGTCAAAATTCCAAGTACATTGTTAGATTTAATAATACTAAATGTTTTATTCAGGATCCATTATCCATGAAGATGATTGGTTCAACTAACAAAGTTGAAGGGTTATATCATCTAGTTCTCAAAGGCAAGCATGTAGATACCTCTAGAATAAACCATATCTCCACTTGCACTATACCAGATAATGCCATATGGAATCTTCGATTAGGACACCTTTAAATAAATAGAATGCAAGCTTTACATCCATTTTTTACTTTTATCATTATTGATCAAAAAGCTGCATGTGATGTATGCCACTATGCCAAACATAAGAAATTGGCATTTAATTTCAGTTTTAATAAAGCCTCTCAACCATTTGAATTAGTTCATTTTTATGTTTGGGGTCCATTAACTATCAAATTTCATAATGGTCATTCTTATTTTTTGACTGTTGTAGATGATTTCAATAGGTACACATGGATAATTTTGATGGAAACCAAAGCTAAAACCAAACAAAATGTGGTCAATTTCATTAAAATTGTTGAGATCCAACATAACACCAATGTCAAACCCCTTAGAAGTGATAATGGACCAGAGTTTATCATGCCTGAATTTTATGCATCAAAAGGCCTTTTTCACCAAAAAAAGTTGTGTTGAATCCCCCTAACAAAATGGAAGGGCGGGGTGGAAACACCAACATATATTGAACATTGCTAGAGCCCTTATTTTTCAAGCTAACATTCCTAAAACCTTTTGGTCTTTTGATGTTAGTAATGATGTCTTCATAATAAATCGAGTTCCAAGTGTTGTCTTGAAAAACAAGTCACCCTGTTATCACTTGTATAATGAGAAACCTAACTTGCATGTTTTTTGAAAATATTTGGAACACTTACTTATGCTTCAACATTTCATGCACATAGAATAAAACTATACCATAGGGGAAGAAAATGCATTTTCTTGGGTTACAAGCAAGGGGTAAAAGAAACAATCCTCTTGGATCTTAACAATAAAGAAATATTCATTTCAAGAAATGTCATTGACCATGAACATGTTTTCCCTTTTTTTAAAAATTGGAAATATCACACTAGTGATTATACAACTCATCAACCTCATGATCCTAAAGACAGTTCCACACAACTTGAAGATCATCTAATTACCTCTCAGTCTGAGCCTATTTATCATGAACATTACTCATACACTCCACAAACCATAAACAATATGAATTATCCACTAACAACAATAATAGACCCATTAGACACATACATGCTTATGTTCACCTAGAGGACTATATGTGTAATTCATCAAACAGTTTGGTTGCATCACTAACTTCAGGTATTTCATACCCTATTTCTTCTTTCCATTCATTTGAGTCTTTATCTTCTAATCATAAGTCATTCAACATGGCTGTCACCCAATATTCTGAACCTAAAACGTACGAGGAAGCATGCAAAGATAAGAATTGGAAGCTAGCTATGAATTCTGAATTAAAAGCTCTTGCTGTAAATGGTACTTGGGTATTGATGGATATGTCATCCAATGTTAAACCTGTATGGAGAAGTTGGGTTTACAAAATCAAGAACAAAACAGATGGATCAATAGAAATGTACAAAGCTAGATTAGTTGCAAATGGCTATAGCCAAGTCGAAGGCTTATATTTTTTTGACACTTTTTCACTAGTGGAAAAACTATCTAGTGTCAGAATTCTACTTGCAATAGAATCCATCAACCATTAGCATTTACATCAACTTGATGTAAATAATGCATTCTTTCATGGAGATTTAGAAGACGGTGTTTACATGACCATACTACAAGGTGTTTCATGTGTCAAACCAAACCAAGTGTGCAAGTTAGTGAATAGCTTATATGGTTTGAGGCAGGCTAGTCGAAAGTGGTATGAAAAACTTAACTCTCTTCTATTATAATTTGGAAATGTTCAATCAACTAATGATTACTCCATGTTCACTTTCAAGAGAGGTGAACACATTACCATCTTATTAGTATATGTTGATGACATAATACTAGCAGGAACATCATTGATGGATTTTGATCGTATCAAGTTAATTCTGGATGCAAGACTTAAAATCAATGACTTGAGAACATTAAAGTACTTCCTTGGTATTGAGGTAGCTCATTCCAAAGATGGCATCACCATTTCTCAAAAGAAATACTGCTTGGATATTCTAAATGACACATGATTACTTGCACCAAAACCTATTGTAACACCCGTAGATCCATCACTAAAATTGTGGCAAGATAATAGTGAACCTTTCAAAGACATCACATCATATATAAGATTGATTGGAAGGTTAATATATATGAAAAACACCATACCTGACATAACTCTTGCCACACAGCAGTTGAGTCAATTCCTATAGAAGCCTACACAACTTCATTACCAAGCAACATGAACAATCATCAGATATCTGAAGAAAAACCCTGGATATGGTTTGATGTTTCCACGATCATCTAAACCGCAAATCCTGGGTTATTCAGATATAGATTGGGCAAGTTGTATTGATACAATAAAATCGATATCATGTTATTTATTTATTCTTAGGAACTTCTCTTATTTCATGGAAGTCTAAGAAACAACAAATTGTATCCAGAAGCTCATCTGAAGCTGAGTATAGAGCCTTAGGTTCAGCTACTTGTGAATTGATATGGCTTCTATATATGTTCCAAGCCCCCGATTTTGTATTGTGACAATCAAAGTGCTTTGCATATAGCATAAAATCACATGTTTCATAAGATAACAAAGCATCTTGAGATATACTGCCACTTGGTGCGAGAGAAAGTACAAAAAAGGAATGCTGAAGTTGTAACCAATCTCTTCACAGGAACAACTGGTCGATTTTCTTACTGAGTCACTACAACTAACTAAGTTCAACACATTTGTCTCCAAGCTTGGCATGATCAACATCTATCATACTTGAGCTTGAGGAATAATGTTAGAATATATTGCATAAGAGCTATCCTCATGTTTACTATGCTTATTCACACTTGTCACTTTGGGAAACTCTTATTCAAAATTCTGTTAAGAATTAGTTTGAATTTTAGTTTTTAGTTGTTAGTTGGTTAGAGTAGTTAGTTGGTTAGTTGACTATCTAGATTGATATAGAAACTTGTTGTAATCTTTTTGTTCTCTTGAGCTGAATCAATGCAATAACTTCTTCTTCAATTATTGTTATTTTTCTTCCTCTCCATGAGTACCTCAATGTTCTAACAATTAGAAATCATATATTAATAAAGTGGAAATCAAAAGTGTTTAGGCGGTGGTGGCTGACGATGGTCTGTGGTGGTCGGAAGTGGTCAATAGTGCTTGTAGTAGTAGTCAGTGACTATTATTGGTAGTTTCCTAACTTTAAAATAAAATAGGAATTCAAAATCTATTTTATTTTGGTTGAGTTTTAGTAAAAATTTGTTTTTAAATTATGTAAAAAAATCAAATAAACTATGTATTTTTTTCTTTCTAAATATCATATTCGAATATATTTTAGTTTTGAATTTTTTTTTTAAATTAAAAAAAAAAACTCATGTTAGAAGCAAAATTCAAACTCAAATCTTTGAGATTTTAGTTTAAACCTTACTAACTTGACTAACCAATTGATCTTTTTGGTAAGGAATCATCCACTTGAACGTGAACTGAGTCAAAGGTAAACAAATTTGAATAAATAGAATTTTTATGTGGTTTGTCACCTTGGGTTACCCTCCTTCCTACTTTGTCTATTAGTGTGGTGTAATGGCAGGTAAAGGGTGCCATCTTTCCTATGAGGTAAAAGTAATCATTGCAACATGGGGAAACATAACTACCCGTACTTCCTTGTGTCAAGTGTTGAATGGTGATTATCTCCCTATGTTTGAACATCACTTATGAGTACCACCTTATTTATTCATTTTAAACTTTTCACTTGCATCGCTTATAATCGATCATTGTCAACGGTTCTTCATACTTTGACTTATTGCCTTCGTCTCCTGTGGCGAACCTCTTTTTAGTGAACATATAATAATACATATTTATCCTTAAACATATAACAATGACTTATTCTTTGTGGCTTCCTGCTGGTGGATTCATCATCTCAAAAGAAATGGGGGTATTTGGGCCCTAGTGTAAATAAAATGTACCTAGATTGCGGATCTATTTACTTGGGCGTAGATAGATCATTTTGATAACCCGAGGACCGGTCCATGGTGTTTCCCGCGCAAAATGATCAAATTTGCAGATGTTTTCCTTTATATCAGTTTGCTATGTATGGTACTACTTTCATGGATTATGGTTTTTGGTTTCCTTTTACCTCATTCTTTAAGAAAACGATGGATGAGGAATCGGTTGAACCTGTTGTGTTCTTAGTGTTTTAACTTGTAATGTTCCATCTTGTTTTTTTGTTAACAACTTCATCTTTTCTTTTGGTAACAAGGACAATACGTGGAACCATTCTTCACTATTAGATGGATGATAATGCTTAAACACTAAGGGAGGCATAACTTGTTGGTGAATTCAAACATGTGAGATGTGAATCTCAAAAAAAGTATTGAGACCCTCATCCAAGTCCAATTTAAACTTGACGAATCAAACAAAAAGCATGAGGAGGATATTCATCGCGCAGATATTTGTAAAAGGTTATTCAGAATCACTGATTGGTTATGAGATATCTTCATGATCAGATCCAATTCTTGGATGAGGATATTATTCAGTCTAAGGTTTCATTGAAGAGAATAAAATTATGGAACCACGACTCTTAGCCTAAAAAAGTAGGGCTTCTTCCCTTCGGTGTAAAAATAAACTTCTAGAAAGGTATTATATCCAACACAAGTTCGAAGGGATAAAAGAGCATGTCACTTTATTGGATTTGGACAACGTGGAACTTGAGGAAAAACTATCAGATGGCTTTTGTTTGGTCTAGGAGGAGAATTTTTTACTTGAGCTATAAATTACTTTGGCTTGGTATGGTGTTTACGAAGTTTAAGTAGTACCTCCTAATGTAAGCACATGTGGTTTCGAGAATGTTGTGAATGGAATTCATGTTTTAAACCCTATTGTTGACTTGGTGACATTCAATCTTGATCCTAACAAGGCAAGATTAAATGAGAAATTTTAATTTTTGCTTTTTGTGTTGTGCTTGTAGGAGAAATTTCACTTATTTTATATATTATTTTGCAATTTTGTAATGGATAACCATATTTATGGTTTATAATAGTATATTCCTACACCGTTCATTATTATTTTAATGTCACAACTCTCTAGATTTTTCTCAGTTAAGACCAATACATCTTCTCTTATGAACTAACAATTTGCAATAAAGACGATCACGACCCAAGGATACCATTTGCTTAACTATTCCTTAGGCTCTGTACTTGAGAAAATGGTGGATTGTTTTAGGTAACCTTTCTTCTCCCTAGTAAGAATCAATAGGTTAGGTCCATTTTTGTAACACCCCGATTTTTATTATAATATTTTATTAATTATTATAATAATTTTTATTTAATTTTTAAGTGTCTTGAGTGATTAATTAATATTATATGGGGTAATGAGTTGTTGGGTAGAATTTACTTCTATTTTTATAACTAAATTATGTTGAAGTGGAGAGTATTGTTTTTAGTATTAAATTAGAGTTTAAATAAAAATTAATGAGAATTGGTAGGATTTATTTAATTAATTTAATAAATTAATTGGTAGAAATTGAGAGAATTTGTGATTAAGGGGTGAAATAGAATTTTAAATAAAAATATGTAAGTGGATAGAATTATGAGGAATAAGGGAATTAGTGTGATTAATGAAATAAAAATAAATATGATTTTCTATTTAAGTAGAAAGGAGAATAGAAAAAAGGAGAGTCTGTAGAAGTTTTGAGAATTAAAAAGTAAGAAGAGAGTGGAGGCAACCTTAAGAGAATAAGTGAAGAAGAGAACCTCCATAAGCAAAGTTCAAAGTTTTTCTACAAATTTGAGGTAAGGGGAGATAATTATTCAATATATGGGTGTTAAGCATTAGGGGTAGTAGGGAGTCCTTATCCTCTTTATCTTTTTCTCTTTGATGTTTCCCCAATTGAGGAATGAATTGAACCTTGGAGGGGTTTGTCCAAAACCTATTAGGGTTGTTGCTGTTAATGTTAATTTTCGTGCTCTACTAATTGGTGAAATTATATGATATGTGTTAAAATGTTATGAATGATGCCATAGAGTTCTCTGTTGATATGGATGTTATTAATTGATATGAAATCTTTTAAAATATTATGATTGATGCCATATAGTTCTTTGTTGATATGAATGTTATTAATTGACATGATATGTATTGAGATTTTGTGATTGATGAGTTCTGAGTTGTGATAAGCAAATGTTGATTTCTGAGTTTGAACTGCCATGAGAATGAAAATATAAAAGTTTGAAACCGTTGTAGAGAGAAAAATCACAGATAGACATAGAAGGGGATTGATCGTCTTGTTTCATGCGTGACTTATGTTTCGTAAGCCCGTTTCAGGTGCGGTAAGTTGCGTTAAAAAGATAACGTGATGATATTTCTGTTGAAGTTGGGAAATTGGGTCGGGGAACACTACAACGGTAGAAGTTCTCTAATTTTATACCAAAAGCGTAGTCAAATTTTAGTCATGTGTTGGTCATCTTGTTTTAAGTGTAACTAGAGTTTCGTAACTCCGATTGATATACAATTAATTGCGTTTAAAAGAGGGTTTAAAGAACCTTTAGACTTGACAATTTCATAATTTTATCATAAATCTTTACTATTTGGGTCTATTGTGAAGTTAGACATTCTGTTTTAGAGTTTATGCATAAAATATTATGATATGGTTGAACTGAAACGAATAGAACTAAAGTTAGATTACTCCGACCAAAATACAATCAATTAAGTTTGAAAGAGGATTTGAAGAACCTTTAAACTAGAGAATTTCATAATTTTATCATAATTATATAATATTTGGCACTATTATGAAGTTAAACATTCTTTTTTAGAGCTAAATCAAGGGTTTATGGACCCTAAGGGTAAACTTAGAGAGGAAAGGGTTTTGGGAAACCCTTTGAGCGATTTAAGGAATTTGAATACATTTATAAATAACTTGGATTTAAGTTATAGATATGTTTAAAGTTAAGTTTGATAAGTAATTGAGTTAAGTTGGGGTTGTTCTTGAAATCTTAAAGGATATACATGTAACCCTTAAACCATGAGTAAAAATTGTTAGAGTTAAATATGACTTATGTTATTGTTATTTAGTTATTAACTAACTCACGAATATGCATTGTTGATGATTATTGACGAGGAAATTATATATTTTAATTATTATGTTGAATTTATGGTGAATGCCTAATGAAAAGGAAAAATGTTGACTTTATGCTGAGATGTTTTGGTATAGTGGAACCATTGATGTGACCTTGCATTGGAGATGATTTATGTTGAGTTTTAGGTTCAAAGGAACTAGTAACGTGTAAGACTTATGTCCAGTGACGAGGATTGGAGTTGGAGGATTGTGGATGACAATTTGCATTGTTTGTTGCATTCATGCATCATGTATATTGGAGATAAGTAGGACTTATGTCCAGTGACGAGTTAGGACTTCGGTCCAGTGACGAGTTAGGACTTTAATCCTATCACGAGTTGGATGATTCAGTAACACACCTCTGAATATCCAAAATTTGTTACCACATGTATTGGAGTAGAGGAAATGAACACATTGCATACATAATTGCATTTGTTGATTAATTATTATGTGGTTGGATTCGTGTGATTGATTTAACTGTGATAATATACTACCCATTGATGTTTATACACCGCTAATATATGGAATGTATTTCTCACCCCTTTTCTATTTGTTTATGTTTTGTTCTTTACGCCAGTGGTGCAGATACTCAGGTAAAGATTGAGGAGATTTAGTTGGTGCTTGTATTGGAGGATGGCGTAGTTGGCCTTCTTCGTTGTTTATCTTTTTGCATTATTTAGTTTTACGCATGTTGCTCTGATAGTGTAACACTTGGTTGGGAATAATTTATTTTGTTTTTTTATGCGAGATGTTCAATTAACTATTTTATGATTAATTGAAGTTGATTTTCTAATTATAAGACAATTTGAAGAGTTATGCTGAGAAATGTGACACCCTAAGTATTATTTTATTCTACATGCTTTATAAATTAGGTGTTTGGGTTTATGGTGTTAAAACTTTGCCATCGAGTGTGGCTTCGGCGCCATCTTCCCTCTTTTGGAGGTATCACTTAATGTATGCCTTTCTCGAAGTGATACTTCCTCTTCATCTATCTTTACCTTTAGAGGGAAATCGGGATTCAGAGATTAAAACATCATTATAGTGAAAAAATAATAATTCTCTATTAATTCAAAGTGCTTGTAAACAAAAGATAAATATTCTAGATGGCTAAGGCCATTCATTATAGTAATTCTTGAGGTCTTGAATTTTTATGGAGTGGTTGGATAACTTCCTCGAGATGTCTTGGTCTTGTATTTATGTTAACTTATAGATCCCCTAAGTGTCGGCTTTATTAATCCATGTCCATATGTCATCTAGCTTGATAATGGTCTGTCAGGATTCCTTTGACTTCTCTTCCCCTTTGTCCCGACACTTTAGCTCTTGAGAATCCTTTTTCCTTAGATCAAAATTAATTATTTGCATCTTATTGCAGTCCTTTCATGGCGGAGCTTGAGGGATGCTAAAAAGCATGACCAAAAATCATAAAGTTTATCTCCATGGTGGCTACAATGTCCTTGTTGGTGTTGTATTTCAACTTCAGGTGAATTGTTGAAGAAACAACCCTAGAGTAGCTAGCGTTAGATGATCAATAAAGAAATTATAAATTGATTTGCAGTCGATTACCAGAAATTGATTTTTCATAATTTTTCTAGTTACTTTCCTCCCTTATGTATCTCGATGGCCTTGTTGTCGACCCATTGAACACTTAGAGGTTGCTCCATTTTCATGGAATGACATTTTCTTAAGACAAATGTAATTTTTACAAGAGATTAGCATACATTATGTCACATGAGCTTTCTTGGTCTACTGAGACCCTTTTCACATCATAGTTTTCCATGACGATCCTTATAAGTAATGAGATATGACAGTTATGCATATTGTTAATTAACTCTTTATCATAAAAGGAAATAGGTGGCAAGCCTTTCCTAGACTATTTTTCCATGGGCTCTTCTTCTATAGCATTATTTCTTTCAGTCTTATTTTTACCGAGTTGTTGAAGGCTCATTTGGAATGAGGTAATGTTTTTTAAACCATCTATTGGTAGTCAACATGGTCCAATATAGGGAGGTTTAATCTAATTGATCCCTTTTATTATTTTCTTCATCTATATCACATGGATCTACTCCGATGTTAATAAGGAGTGCCTCCAAAGATAGGAGTGGTTCCTCCTCAACGCTCATTCAAATGGTTAGTCTTTATCATTCACTAAATGTTCCTCATGTAATGCATTCTTGCAAGACGTTTCTCTCGATGTGTTAAAAGGAGTGTAATAACAAAAATGTGGTTTGTAACTACTATGTCATTGTGGAGTCTGGGTGGCAGGAAACTGTTGCAACATGGAATGTCGGCTCCTTGGAACTGTTTGTTTCGAAACCCCAAGGTGTCAAACTGCCTATTAACCTCCACGAGTAGGTGTCTCAGGAAGGTGTTTGCTTTTTAATTCATTGGAATGTGGACCAGATAGGAAGACCAACCAACACACTTAATATATACTAGTAAGTTTTATTATGGATTTTAACAAATAATAACTATTCCTAAAAAAATTAACAACTATGCATGGATCCATTATTATGATCGATGTTACTTTAAAATTCTAAAAAAATAGTAATAGAATTTTGACTTTAGCGTTCATAACTTTTTTAGCTAATATTGTAAGGACACAAAAATGTGATAGTTCATATTTTTGTTTGAATCAGCACATCTTTACCTAATTATCATGTTTTAAAGTATACATGAGTTGTTATTTCATATTTTATATGTTTAACTTTATGATAAGACTATATATTTTTAATGAGGTAACATGAATTGATTTTATTTATATTAAAACTATACATACATATTTTATAGTTTAAGACTTTTGATTCAATATTTATTTCATAAATAAAAATATAATATAATATAGACTAAACTAATAATTATTTTTTTATGACATTTGAAATAACTTTCAAATTATTATTTTCAATTTATTTGAATAATGTAGATAAATACATAGAAACTATTACTATAATATTAAAAACAAAAGTGTCACCAAACTAGTTAATATTAATTTAAATTGTTCTTAACATGTTTTCTACTAAAATAAATGAATAGGCAGGACCATAGAAGGCCCCTCCCTTCTCATTGATAAAGTTGTCTTCTACTTCAGCCTCTCAATCTATCACCTAATACTGCCAATGCTATTGATTCTCTAGGTTTAGATGTCTACTATTTCTTTATATTAAGATACTTAATCACAATATTTAAACAATGATTAATCGTCAACAAGGGGTTTCTAAACAAAACATAACTCAACAATTTTTTAAATTAGATTATTTTTTACTATGAGTAGATGTTCTAGTTAAAATATCTCCACACTTTAGATATTTTAGATATGTTAAGAGACTAATCATACCAATTGCTTTAGTTAATCTTTTGGTTACATATTAGTTAGACATTAGTTGAATCATAACCAAAACTTAATATTTTATTAGATTTTATGATTAAAATGTAATTTTTATATAAAATAGTCTGTTAGTAAAATTTGAAAAATTCAGTTTAAAGAAAGGGTAAAAATGTGATTGCATCTTCTCCCATCCCATAAAATCAAACAAAGTCATGATATATATGCAGTGTACATCTCCGGCATTTTATTTTGGATGTTGCTTTCCCCAGCTCATTACATCCCACAATATTATAAAAAATTGGAAAAAAGTAGAAGACATTCGATAGTGGGATTATTTAATTTCCAACTTTTCCTTCCTCCATACAAAATTTATGTATTTCACTATTTATATTAACAACAACAAAAAGAAACAATAGAAAAGTAAAGGGTTTTTTTGAGTGTTCGAAATTCTGTAAAAAGAAGATGAGAAAACAAGATAATAGCAGGGACTAAATCAAAATCCCTAAAAAGAAGAAAATTTAAACCTAGAAAACCTAGCTTTTCCAACAATTTTTTTTACTAATAATGTCAACATTGTTTGGGATGTTCGGGAAAGTCGGAAGCATCAATGAGGCTAATACTCTAGGATCACAAGAGTGACACGCAATATCCCAACTCAAAATCTTAAGGCGTTAGGTAAATAAGTCATCTCTTATAAATCTAGCATTCCACCTATTTATAGATAATGTGAGACTTTAACCACTCACACTTGCATCCAACATTCTACCCCACAAAGGTCAATACCCCACATCCTATAACAGAATCTAACACCAGATCCAACTCTCATTCCTCCATAAAGCCGAACTACGACTCTAATATCACTGTTGGGGAGTCCGGGAGCAACGAGAGCACCGATGTGGCCAATGCTCCAAGATTACAAGAGAGGGAGACACCACATCTCAATCCAAAATCTTAAGGTGTTAGTTAAATGAGTCATCTCTCTTATAAATCCAACATTCCATCAATTGATATACAATATTGGACTTTAACCACTCACACTTGCACCCAACAAACATGAACATCATTAGACTAAGTACAAGATTTAGAGGTGATGTAAAGCCTAGCTAGGAAATCTGCACAAAAATTGCCTTCTCGAAGAATGTGAGAAATCATAAGTTCTATGGATTGAGTAAAGTGAACAAAATTGAGTCATATTGTTCTTATCGACCAAGGTATCAAAGAATGATCATCGAAAGTCTTTACCACAAAGATGTAATCAGTTTCCAACCAAAGCTTTTTTCCAATTATTTTCTAAGCTAACTCAATTGCTAACATGGCTCATGTTAACTCAACAAGAAGAACATTCCCATTTCTAATACAATGAACAAAGCTACCAATATGTTCTATCTTGTCATTTTTAAACATCCCTTCACACACATAAAGAGGATGGGTGCCACTAGCCATACCATTTGAGTTACACTTTCACCAATCAAGAGGATGAGGGTTCCAAAGCACCTCACTTAAAATCTTAGATTTAGCTGGATGGATATTGACCTTGAAGTATTTCAAAATGCAAAATTTTAGCATGGATGAGTTTGAGACCTTGTTAGTGTGGTTACCTAAGAGAATCACTTGAGCAAATATAAAAGGAATGCAAGTTCTCCAAGAAGTGCTCTTATCTTCAAATATGTTAAGGTGTCTAGCTTCCCGTATTGCATTGATAATATGTACAATGGCAAAAGACGTAACAATATGGCATTGGGGAGACCAATCCATATCCAACACTTTCCAGCAAGAGTTGGTTGGTGATGTAACACTTCGATTATTTTAATTATATTACTTTATTTGAGTTTGATGTGTTTATGAACTATCCGGTTATTTGATTATTTTATGAGGGTGGATTGAATGACTATTATTTATTTAATTATTTAATTAGTTATAATAATAGAAAATATAAGAGGAACCAAGTTTGGGGTAGTAATTTAGAGTTTTGAGAAAAATAGGGCGGTGGATGTGATAATAGAGAAGATGAGGGGATTAAGAGATTTATTTAGGATAAAATAAAATAAGATTTATTTTATAAAATAGAAGAGAATAATAGAAACTGAGCACATGAAAAGTTTGAGGAAAAGAAGAGCGAGAGAGAGAGAGAGAGAGAGAACTAAGCCCTAGCATAACAAGAGCAAGAGGGAGAGTGGTCATTGTCAAGGTTGAAGCTTTACCATATAATCGAGGTAAGGGGGATAACTTTTCATGATAAGGGTGTCTATTCTTGTAGGATAGAGGGGGATCCTTACCCCTATCTCTTCCCTTTTCTCCCTTGTTCTCCTTTGACGAGGGTTTTGTGGATTATGTGAGGTTTGTGCAAAACCTTCATAATCAACTGATGCGTTGTTAATTTCTATTGACATGAAACATGTTATATGTTACTTTAATGTCAATTGCATGATAAATTACCATGAGATATTTGATGATGATGATGATGATGATGTCAATATTGTTGATGTATGTGTTGATGAAGAGCATGCTCAATTGATGAGATAATGTATTTTGATGTTTGAATGTGATGAAATTTCATATATTTCATGTATCCTGATGTGTGATACGTTTTGGGGCTGTTAGATGTCAAAAATTAAGGTTTGGGGGACTGATGCAAGGTTGGAAAACAAGAGAGATCGCACAAAATCAAGAAACACAATTTGGGGTTCCTGGGCTGATACATGCGTCGTAGCTGCTACGGGTGGCCGTAGCAGCCCAATGGTTTTGTATCGGAGGATTTTCCAAGGTGGGTTTTCCTTGGGGGGGGGGGGGGGGGGTACTATGGTATGTGTTACCTAACACTGGCGGTTGTAGTAGCTCCATGGTTTTTGTACCAAACATGTTATTTCGTGCATAACTTGAGTTTTGTGACTCCGTTTATGGCACGGTTCAAAGCGTTGGGAAAATGGTGTGCAATACTACCTTATAATAATTATTTATAGGCAAAAATATGTACATGATAATATGATGAGTACATTTTCTTGTGATAAGTATTATGTGATGATTATTGAATAATTATGTAATCATGAATTGATAGTTGATATGTGTTGAGTTGTGATGCTCTGAGTGGTTATATGAATGTTATAATGATGAGTATTTTTAAGAAACTATATGATTATAATGATTGTGTCGAGTTATTATGAGATTTATTTGATTTGGTGGAACCGTTTATTGTGGCCTTGCATTGGCGATTATTATGCTAAGTTTTAGATTCAAGAGAAACCGGTGACGAGTAATGATGATGGAGGTAGAGATGTATATTGTGTGTTTCGTTTTGCATTAATATATCAAGTAAATGAGAGATAGGTAGGACTTCGACCCAGTGATGAGTGAGACTTTGTTCCTGTGATGAGTAGGACTTCAGTGCAGTGACGAGTGGACAATTCGATAACATATCTCTAACTTCCAAAAACCTTGGTATTGTAACATCTCAGATTTAATAAATTATTTTATTTTAATTTAATTATACTTTTTGTGCATTTATTTGTGGCTCATTTGATTATTGCGTGTGGGTGGATAAATGAATGTGGGTTAGACAGGGTGAGTGACCTTGTAGTAGAGTGTGGAGAGTAATTAGAGAAAGCTAGAATATTTTAGAATTATTTTATTTAGTGAAATAATGTTTTTGATTTTATTATTTAAATAATAGTGTTTTAATTATTAAATAAAATAATATGAGTAGTGAAAATTTTAGTGAATTTGATTATTTTGTTATTAGAGATAAAATAATAAGAATAGAGTAATTAAATATAGGAAATAAAATAGGAAGAGCATTGTTGGGTTTTTGTGAGTAAGTGTGGATAGAAAGGTAGATCCAAAATTTATGAGTTTTGTTATTGTAAAAAGAAAGTTAGAGAGTTAGAGGGTTTTACACAGTACATGAATAGGAAGAGTGAAAGTGATATGGCAAATAGAATAGCAAGATGAAAGCTAGCATAGAAAGAGAAGAGAACCTATAACAGAACCAACCATTACTGATAGGACAACAAGGTAAGGGGGGAGAATAACTTTTGATAAAAAAGACTTATGCATGAGGGGTATGATAAAAAAGACATATCAAAGTCGTTCGATCCGACTAAAATGGTGAGTATACTTCGACAAATTTCATGAAGTATTGTGAGAAGGAAGGCATAAGAAGATTTCTAACTACACCATATTCTCCTCAACAAAACGGTGTGGCTGAAAGGAAGAACCGAACTAGTCTCGACATGGTTCGTTCAATGCTCAAGAGCAAGAACATGTCGAAATAATTTTGGGCAGAAGCTATACAATGTGCCATTTATGTTCAAAATAGATGTCCACATGCGAAGTTAGATGATCAAACACCACAAGAGGTATGGAGCAGATAAAAACCAACATTTTCTCATCTCAAAGTGTTCGATAGTGTGGATTATGCACACGTACCAGATCAACAAAAAACGAAGCTTGAAGACAAAAGCAAAAAGTACATATTTATTGGATACGATGAGAGGACAAAAGGGTACAAACTACTCGACCCGACAAGCAAGAAGGTGATAGTGAGTCGAGATGTGCGAATAAATGAAGCAAGCAAATGGGACTGGAACAATTTGACAAAAGTTATCGTCGAGGTTGGAGACTCATCAGTCGCTGCACCTACAAGCATACCAACAAACTTCGAAACTACTGACTCATCATTCTTTTAGCAGATACTGAAAACATTAGTTTTGAAGAAGCGCTGCGAGACAAGAAGTGGAAAACTGCTATGGACGAAGAGATTAAGGCGGTTGACCGCAATAACACATGGGAGCTAGTCGAATTTTCGAAAGGAAGTCAAACCATTGGTGTGAAGTGGGTATTTAAGAAAAAGATGAATGATCAAGGCGGACTATAATGGTATAAGGTGCGACTTGTTGCAAAGGGATACAAGAAAAAGGTAGGAATTGACTATGATGGGATATTTGCTCCTGTTACAAGAATGGAGACAATTTGATTACTCATCTCACAAGCTGCTCAATTCAAATGGCCGATATTTCAAATGGATGTCAAGTCGGCATTTCTGAATGGTGTGCTTGAAGAAGAAGTATACATTGAACAACCACCCAGGTATATGAAAGTTGGAGAAGAGAATAAGGTGTTGAAATTGAAGAAAGTGCTTTATGGGATGAAGCAAGCACCGCGGGCATGGAATACACGTATCAACACATATTTCAAGGAGAATGAGTTCAAGAAGTGTCCGTATGAGCATGCCTTTTATGTAAATAAGAATGAAGGTAACATGTTGTTTGTTGCTCTCTATGTCAATGATCTTATCTTTTTGGGTAGTAATGATCAAATGACAGAAGAATTCAAAGGCACAATGACATGGGAATTTGAGATGACAAATTTGGGCTTGATGATATTTTTTCTTGGTATGGAGGTTAGACAAGTAGAAACAAGATTTTTTATATCACATGAGACATATGCAAAGGAAATCCTGAAAAAAATACAAAATGAAATATTGTAACCCGGTCTCGAAACCTATGGGACCAGGTGCAAAGCTGTTGAAGTTCGATGGAGGAGAACGTGTCGAAGCAAGTAGATACAAGAGTCTGGTAGGAAGCCTTCTCTATCTCACATGTACAAGGCCGAAAATTTCATTAAGTGTCAACATTGTAAGTCGATTCATGGAGGAGCCAGTATATTCACATTGGAAGGCATTGAAGTGAATCCTAAGGTACATCCAAGGAACAATGTCATTTGGAATGTTCTGTTCAAGAACAGAAGATTACAAATTGATTAGTTACTCCGACAACGATTGGTGTGGAGATATAGACGATCGAAAAAGCACCTCAGGATATGTGTTCTTTATGGGAAATACTGTATTTACATGGCTTTTTAAGAAGCAGCCGATAGTAATGATTTCGACATGTGAAGCTGAATATGTGGAATCATATTTGTGTGTTTGTCATGCGATATGGCTTAGAAATTTGTTGATCCAGATGGAACTAAAACAACTAGGTGCATCCGTGATTCGAATTGACAACAAATCAACAATTGAGTTAGCAAAGAATCCAGTGAACCATGAAAGAAACAAATACATCGATGTTCATTTTCATTTTATCCAAAATCATGCGAAGGAAGGAAATATGGAGTTGGCACATGTGGCAAGTTAGGATCAAGCTGCAGATATCTTCACAAAACCGCTACCAAAAGTACTTTTCGACAAATGCAAGAAGATAATTGGTATGGCGGATGGTAGAAACATTTAAGTTTACAGGGGAATTTTGTTGAATAAACTTTAAATGCTATTTTAAGTGAGTTTTAATTTAGAAGTTAGTGGAAAGATAAAGAGTTCTTGTAGTTGAAAGGCCAAAAGATTAGTGATCTATTAATAGAACTTAGTTGCATTTTAATTCCTATAATAACAGTATCTTGGGTCTATATAAAGACTTGGTTGTATTCTCATTTTAATAAGCAAGAGAGAAACTTACAAAGTAGTATTTGTGTCAACAGTTTTTAGAGGTGGTGGTTGCATATGGGATATGGAGATTTCTGATGGAGCTTGGCCGGCGAAAATGGAAGCAAAGTGGTGGTTCAGACATGGTAGGGAGAGGTCCGACGCGGAAGAAAAAGTGGAATGTTTCCGATGAGTTTGTTTATGGTAGAGGGCTGAGGATTTGGGAGAAGGGTGAGCAGTGGAGAAAAAAAGAAGGTGGGGGTAGCAGATGAGAGGAAGAAGAGAGCGTCTCTGAGTTTCTTTTTTCAAAAGAGTGTTTGGATCGCTTTAAAAAATAGTTTTTCCTTTCAGAAAGATGGTTCCACTTTTCTCTCCTCTTTCAAAATGAGATACATGCCTATATCAAGATGCGTCGTGTGGTATGAGTACGTTGGTCTACTTTCTTCACAAGCCAAGTGTATCGATATATACTATAACAAACTACGGTTTTCCTATTTTATAAAATTTCACAAATGCCCCCCTTTTTGATATTTTTAGTGAAAAAAAGAGTCTTAAATAATTAATCCAAATAAAATTAAAATTTTTATCTTAGCACAATAAAATATAAATGAAAACATGAATAATCCTATTTATTTTTTATGAACTTGTTGACAAAAAGATAAAAATAAACAGACTTAAAATGAATAAAAATCAAGCGCAAAAGTGTTTGAAAGTTAAACTGAATGCACCAAAAATGATCCGCGCGAAATAACTCTCGAAAACATACATGTTTTGATCAAATTTTGAAATAAAAATGACCGATTAAAAGGCTCATACTGTTTAAAATGAGACATGAATAATAGTCGAAAAATTAAAACGAGCATGTCAGGTTAAACTATATGAACCGTAGATTAATAAAATTGACGTCTGCAAGCTTGATTTTGAAATTTTTCGCTCGCTAATTTCACGTACATTTGAGAATCAGTTTGACCGGTCTGTCTGTAAATCCGAGATATTATTCTAATTGACATATGAGACATTATACGGCATGAAATGCATGTTATGCTATGTAGATGATGTAGATGTCAGGATGAATGTATTGATTTATTGAATGAGGGGTATAATTGGGGTATGACAATGGACATTGTTTGATTTCACGTGAATTAGAAGAGTGAAAAAGATAGGGCAAATATAAGAGTAAGAGGAAAGCTAGCACAAAAAGAGATGAGAACCAAGAACAAAATAAATCATGGTTGATAGGAGAACAAGGTAAGTCGGAGAATAACTTTTGATAAAAATGGCTTATACATGACGGATAAGGTTGATGAGTCCTTAACCTCCAATATGATTAAATGACTTGTTGAGAATTCTGAATTTGGTGATCCTATGTGATATTATGCTATTATGAGTGTTGTTTTATATGTCAATGTATGAATAAAATTTTGTTTCTGTGTGTTCACGTATTTTCACCATTGATGATGTTGAAGGTTTAAAGCTTTGGGGTTAATATATTTCCGATAAAATTAAGAATTATATGTGTTAAATTTTTATTTTAATCATCTATCGTATAAGAAAGTAAGATGTTATAGAAATCTCAAAGTCTCATCATGCTGACAGATTTGAAGGTATATGTACTCAAAATTTAAATGTTAAGTCAATGGATCGGGATGTAGTACTTCAAGCACATTTCTATATTTTAAATAATCTTAGTGTAGTTGAACCTTACATAGTTGCTCACAAAAAAGTTATAAAGAAAAAATATCCCCGAATGAATGACAAGTTGTTGTTGACCCGACATAACAAGGAATTCATAAGTCAGTCTAATATGCGGATTTCTAATGATGATTATGCATCCGAGACAATTAAATGGTTATCGTACATGCCAAAATTTACTATGACAACTTGGATGATATACAACATTTCTAATTATTCTTTTTCTACAAAAGAAAAAGATGTTCATAGTATAATTCAAAATAATTGAGTTATGGTTGAGGCCGAATCCATGTATTTCTCTAGTTCGAAAGATAAGAATCAAATTTTGGCAACTTCCGCATTCTATGGTTTCATTGAAGAGATTTTGGAGATTGACTATGTTACTTTCAACGTGTGTTTATTTAAATGTAAGTGGGTTTCCAATAACAATAGTGTACAAATTGATGAGTTAGGATTCACACAGGTTGACCTTAGTAAGAAAACTTATAACACCGAACCATACATCATGGCTACTCAAGCAAAACAAGTTTTTTATGTGACAGACCCTGCAGACTTTTCGAGGAGAATGTCAATTATTCTCAAAGGAAAACACATTCCTCTAGTGATGATGAAAGTTTTGATATTCCTTCCACTCCTTCTTATGCCACACAAGTGCCAAATTCATATGAAGAAGTTGATAGAAATGATGTACATGCTATTCGTAACGATCATCAAGAAGGCATATGAGAAAATTAAAAAGTAAGTATTTTATATTCCTCATTCATAATTTATTGTATGTTATAATTACTAATGATGTTATTTTCTAACAACTATTATCATTTAAAATTATAGGTGTTTAAAGTCAAGACACCAAGAGACAAGACACCAAGACAACAAGATAGTATTATTTATTATAGTGATGTGTATATTGTAGGTTGTTTTGTGCCATTTTGGTTTTGATGTAATATACAATTTTTGGTTCCTAATGGAATTGTGTCATTGATATAATATATTTTTTGGTGTAATTCAATTCAAAAATGGTTGTATTATTGTTTCTAGTCTGATATGATTCAGAAATATCCAGGTTTAAAATGTGAGAATACCGTAAAATTGACAAATATATAAAAAAATAAATTATATCACAACAGTTTTTAACTTAACAGTTGTTATAAGTAGAGCGCGATATCCATAATAATAAAAGGCATAAATGGAGTTGTTGTGATTCGAATCATGATCTATAAATTATTTCACAATGGTTGGTTGAATAAACCGTTGTTATAGGTAGCGCGCTACCTAACTTATAACCACGGCCTGATCGCCCGTTGTGGATACCACCATACAACCACATATTACCTAACAACGAACATGCAACTGTTATTATATGTGTTTTACAACCGTCATTATATGTGTTTTCCGCAGTAATACTTATCTGTGGGAATCTCTTATTCCTTATCCTTCATGATTAGCTTCTCAAAGAACTTCAAATTTCGGGACTGAATAATTTGATTAGATTTCAAATTCAAAAGTCTATATAAATCATGATTCATCTTTGTATGTCTTACAATAATAAGTCTCGTTGAACCCAAACATGTTATTCACATAGAATCCAAATCCAAATTCAATGGCATAATTTAAAACCATAAACTTTAGTTAATTTGACTATTTTATTAACTAATCGATCCAAACTTTCAAATTTTAAAATTTTCAATTTAATTTATCCTTCTTCGTGAATAACATCTAGAAGTTTATTTTCACGAATAAACAAAAGCAATCAGGAATTAATTAAATTTATTATTTAATTTTAATATATATTTCTTCATCATGAATTATATATAGTGTATTAATTTACCGTGTGATGTGTTTATATTGGAATATATAACATGAATTAGATACTTATATTGTAGTGTTTTCAATTATATCTATTGCACACTCATTTGTTATGCGTACGAAAGTAACCATGCTCTTTTTATATATGGAATGTTAAGCCATTATCAAACAATGCTATGTAATCTTTAAAAAAAACATGCTTTATGTAGTAAATTATAAAATATCATATTTACATACAATCATGACATCATTTAAATTACCGCAAGACATTTATATGCTACAATACAATTTTAAAAACTTAATTTTATCGGTTAGATTCAATACTATCAGAGATTATAATATTGATAATCTGACTTTTGAAACGTTTGATATTTTTTTTAATGAAAATCAATATTAAACGTATTGAATTCATGATATCGACTCTACGATACAACAGTTTATTTTTTGATGTTTGAAACGGAAATCTTGATTGCCATTGTTTGATTTATTATAAGATTATTAAAAAATTAATTTATAAATTAAATAGATCGATACTAGAATCGTGAGTGAATGATTTTTTTTATAGTATCTCAAGTATTTTCAGATTGATTATTTTAGAGTTTCTACGTAATAATATAAAAAACAATTCAGTTTATACTTTAGTTTGGATAAAATCGATGAAAACTTAAATATAATAAAAATGAAATTCAGAATTTTATGTGAAGATGATAGATTTTTCTCATTTGTTTTTCTAAATTCAGAATGCTTAATTTATAGATCAAACTAATATTATTTCATAAGGTTGCGGTTTTTGATGAAAGACATACTTTCAACAATATTTTTGTTAAATATTACATTATTTCGCCTACATCATCATTTTTCAAACGTTGTATTATTTCGTCTATAATATTAATTTCAAAAATTGTATTGTTTCATATTCTATAACATTTATTAAATATTGTCTATTTCTGAATTCAAAATATAAATGACTTATAGCAACACTTCATAAATATTATCTATTTATGAATTAAAAGTTAATCTTCATTTTTATATTTTATTGTCATTTTAAAATACACTTAAAGTTATTAATTATTAATAAGTTACTCAAAATTCTTAATCGGCGACACTTAATGCCAACTATCATTTTCGATTTCTAACATACCTTTCATTTCTAACACATTCTTAATATCAACAATCCTTTCCGATTTCTACTAGACCTTTCATTTCCAACACATTCACAAAAGTGAGTATTTTTTTAATATAATTAAAATGTTGAAATAGGTCACACCATAGGAATGAGGAGTATAATAAATTTTCTCTCTTATAATACTGTATTGAATTAACATAAAATACATGTGACGTTAATTCAAAGTTTGACATTAACTATTTATTCAAATATTAGTAATAGTAGTATAAATTGATGAAAATGATGTAACCAGAGAGTTGTGTGATAAGTTTGTCTTGTTTTGTGATTTCATGACTTACTAAAAAGTTGAAAAAAGCAAACCTGGAGCTGACGGGGCAAGGGACCCACGAAAACGAGAAGCCGACAAAGACATTCAAAAGTGGGACCCACTCAAAATGGTTTTTTGCTGGCGTTACCACTCACCTGTCCTTGTCTCACGGCTCCACTACAACTGCCCGTATATTACGGTCAGCTATGACCTCTTAGTTATTGCACCTTACACGTGCGGCCTCTTGATATAGTACGAGACAACTTAAGTTATACTATCTCTATTTTTCACATATTTTTTTAAACTTTACTATACTTATACGGATTTCAAAATACACACAAAAAAATAAAAATACAAATAAGGTGGCCCATATTTGTGTGTCTAAATATGATTTTCCAACTTTTTATTAAGGAGAAATTCAATGATTTTTTCACTGGTATTTAGTATATGAAAAATAGTTTAGAAGAAATCAAAGAGACTAAGGCAATTAGGTTTCTGAAATTTCATTCCGTTGGAGATGAAAATTGATGATAATTTATTCAAAAGAAATTGTTAGCCCAAAAATATAGCAGAGAGAATACATCCCACTTTATTTAAAGTAAGAGGTATCTAAGAGTATCTCTAGCGGTAACAGTTCTGTAGTTTTTCAACCAGTTTGTCAGAGTGGAAGCAGTTTCATTGGACGGAGTTCGTCAACAATGCAAGGCAAGTGCTTCAGCATGCAACAGTTACTTTCTTTTTTTCTATTTTTTTATTTAGAAAGTAACCGTTCAACGGCTACTTATTTTATTTATTTATTTATTTTTAACATATTTTTTATTATAAATATAATTTTGGTTTCCAAAAATTTACCAACACAAATTTCTCTCACTTTTATTTTCTCTTCAATTTGAAATTTCTCTCTCACAATTTCATCATTTTATTCCTATACTTTTAATTTTTTTTCAACAATTTTTTCTCATTAGCATTTTTTTTACAAAATATTTAATTCAAAATTTCATCTTTTTACTTCAAATTACAATTGTTTAGGCCAAATGGATCCTAATCATTTTCATTATCAACAAGCTTTTTTCAATTACATGCAAAATTATCAAAATCCTAATCCTCAAAATTCTCAAATTCCACCGGTGCCAACAAACCCCGCCATATTTCTTCCGTCACCAAACAATCCAAATATGTATCATATACCTCAAATGAATTTTAATAGTATGGAATTCTCTACTCAAGTTCCACCATTTTCTACTCAAGCCCACAATTTTCTACTCAAGTTGGTACTGAAAAAGAAGAAAGGGTTGTCGTTAAAAAAAGATCTCGAGAGCAATTTACAAGGGAAGAGGATATACTACTTATCCAATCATGGCTCAATGTTTCAAAGGATCCAATTGTGGGAGTTGATCAAAAGGCTGAGAGTTTTTGGTTAAGAATTGTTGCTAGTTATAACCAATATCGTGGGCAATTGCGGGAAAAGTTAGGGGGACAGTTAAAATGTCGATGGCATAGAATAAATGGCATGGTTCAAAAATTTGTTGGGTGTTACAAAATTGCTCTTAAAGGAAAGAAAAGTGGGACATCCGAGACCGATGTCATGGTAGATGCACATGCTATTTTTGCTCAGGATCAAGGTACAACACTCAATCTTGAGTATGCATGGCGATTGTTAAAAGATGAAGCTAAATGGCGCATCGTCGAAGAATCGATTGGAAGTTCTGCAAAAATAACAAAGACTTATGCTAGTGGGGCATCATCGGAGAACCCAGATACAACTTCAAGTTATGAGTTTAACTCATCATCACCAATGGAGCGTCCAATGGGACAAAAAGCAGCAAAAAGGAAGGGTAAGGCATCCGAAATTCCAAATGCAACGCAAGATGCAAAGAATAAAAGAGCAATAACAATGGACAGACTTGCGCAAGCTAAGGAGGACGAGCTAGAATTAAGGGTAATGCAAATGATGATGAAAGACACTTCTACTATGAACGATAGTCAACGAGATATTCATGAAAAATATTGTAATAAGATGAAAAAAAAAATATGGAATGTAGTTAGTATCACTTATGTAAAATGGTCATTAGTACCACTTTGATTTATCAACACTTATGTAAAATGGTCATTAGTACCACTTTAATTTAAACTAACCGTTATTCAAACTAGCCGTTATTCAAACCATTATATATACTACCACTTATGTCATTGTTCTCTCATTCTCATCTTATTCTTCTCATTTTTCTCTCATTCTTTACTCACTAAATGGATTCAGACAATTCAGATAATTACGATCAAGAATTTTGGGAGTTGGTTGAAGAAGAATTTATGGACGACAGTGATGAAGAAGAACAACTTCAGAATGAACGTCGATCTGGAAGTTCCTCTAGGCCAAAGAGAAGAACAACGGTAGATCGAGGTCGTGAAGAAGGGCACAATCGATTATTCAATGACTACTTCTCGGAAAACCCAGTATACACAGATGTTCAATTCCGAAGAAGGTTCAGAATGCATAGGCATGTATTTCTTCGAATTGTAGATGCCCTTGGAAATCATGATGAATATTTCCAAATAAGGGTCGATGCAATTGGTAAAATGGGTCTTTCACCATTGCAGAAATGTACATCTGCTATTCGTATGCTGGCGTATGGGTCTCCTGCTGACCTTGTAGACGAATATGTTCGAATCGGTGAAAGCACTTCAATTGAGTGCTTAGAAAGATTTGTTAAGGGTGTCAATGTTGTATTTGGCGCTGAGTATTTGAGAAAGCCTAACAACACTGATGTTGAACATCTTTTACAAATGGGAGAGTCACGTGGCTTTCCAGGTATGTTGGGTTCCATCGATTGTATGCATTAGGTATGGAAAAATTGTCTTGTTGCATGGAAAGGACAATTTTGTCGAGGTGATCATGGTAAGCCCACAATCATGCTTGAAGCAGTGGCATCACAAGACTTATGGATTTGACATGCTTTTTTTGGTATTGCAGGTTCAAACAATGACATTAATGTGCTAAACCAATCCAATGTGTTTAACGATATTTTGGAAGGACGTGCTCCCAATGTGTAATATACAATCAATGGGACACCATATAATATGGGGTATTATTTAGCAGATGGTATATATCCCGAGTGGGCTACATTTGTCAAGACTATTTCAATGCCACAGGGAGAAAAGAAAAAATTATTTGCTCAACATCAAGAATCGGCTAGAAAAGATGTGGAGCGAGCATTTGGAGTGCTTCAATCTCGATTTGCAATTATACGTGGCCTAGCGCATGCCTGACACATGGACACTCTCAAGCATACCATATATGCCCGCATCATATTGCACAACATGATTGTGGAAGATGAACGACATACATATGGAGGTAATTTTGATTACTCTTATGATAATGTGGATATCAATAACTCAACAACTGAAACATTTAGCGGTCCTCATCCGAATCTTGCAACAAGACTACAAAGAAGAGCAAGTATTCAAGAAAAACAAGTTCATCGTAAACTTCAAGGAGATCTAGTCGAATATATTTGGGAACGTTTTGGACATGAAGATGATGAAATTTAAGTTTGATTAATTATGTGATGTTATTTATTTTTATTGTTTTTAATTATATATCATGTATTTGAGATTAATTTTAATTATCATTTTAAATTATAAGTTTAATTTTTTTATTTTTTATTTTATATCAAATTTAATTTAAAACACTAAAATTATTATTTTAATTAATATAAAATTTAATATGAATAAAATATTAATATATAAAATAAAATTGTGAGATCCAATCTGAGTTCTTCAGAGTTGCACCATTGGAGTGAAAAAGTAGTTGAGTTGCTTCAAGCTGACGTGGCTTAATAGGTCCCACAAAGAACCCAAAAATGGGTTCACGGTTTGGAGATGCTCTAAGATACCTAATTCTCTACAATTATATAGAAAGGTTCTATAAAAAATCATTTAAAAAAATGTTCACAAGTTGATTTTTTTGTTAATTCGAAAATCATATCATCCGAGTTGATTTTTAGTATTCGAAAATCATATCATCTTTTTTCATAAGATGACATAAGAAATGATGTTTGATATCTATATTTTGCACGTGAGTGTAGTACTGAGTTTTTGGTAAAATTTACCGCACTAGTGTTGTCACATTGTATTGGAATGCAATCAATTTTTAAATTATAGTTTAATAATTGTTGCTTAAGCTACAAGACTTGAGTACAACAACTTCCAGTAGCCACATACTCGGTCTCAGCAATAGAAAGAGCATTGTTATGTTTATTTTTACTATACCTTGAAATCAAACAATTCCCAAAAATATGATATGTACCACTAATACTTTAAAATCTGACTTGTACACAATGATGTTAGAATAAGAAAAACATATCAAGCTACAACTACTTTTTAGGGAACCAAATACCATGTTTTGATGCACCAATTAGGTATCTTAAAATACATTTCAAAATCTTATAGTCTCAAACCCCCAACACACATACAAACACTAACATAATATTGATCCTACTTGCTATTAAATAGAGCAATGATCATATGATATCTTGATATTTGGTAAACTCGGTCCCTTATTCACACTTGTTGATCATTAAGTTTAAAGCTATGGTGTAGAGATTAACTTTACATCTTGTATTTCATACTTCTTAAGTACCTCTAGACAAAATTTTGTTTGACTAAGAAATTCCATTTCTCCTTTTGTTTGATCTGAACTCTAAAAAAATTGAGTTTCCCATTAGAGACATCTCAAATTCTCCCTACATAGTATTATAAAATTAGCTACAAATATATTCATTAGTAGAACTAAAAATAATATCCTCAACATAAATTTGAAATAATAAAATATTCTTTCCATTTCATTTTGTAGACAAGGTGGTGTCAACAGTTCCACGAGTAAATCACTTTTTCATTAAAATGCCACTAATGCGCTCGTACCAAGATCTAGGGGCTTGTTTGAGACCATAGAGAGTCCTTTTAAGTTTAAAAATAAAATCAAGATTTTTGTGATCCTAAAATCCTGGAGATTGAGATACACACAACTCTTCATTTATATAGACATTAAAAAACCTGGACTTGACGTCCATTTCATATAACTTGAAATCAAGGCAAATGCAAAATGCAAAAAGAAGTCTAATCACCTCGAGCCGAGCTAAATGAGGATACTTTTTCTCATAGTCATGCATGATTTCTTGATTGTATCATTTTGCCATAAGCCATGCTTTATTTCTTGATATTAATCCATTTTTATTGAGTTTGTTTCAAAAAAACTCATCTAATTTATATGAGTATTTTATTTTTAGAACGTGAAACTAAATCCCAAATGACATTACTTTTAAATTGATTGAGCTCTTGTTGCATAATAAGAAGCCAAAATTTATTAATCAGAGCATTAATGGTAGATTTTGGTTTGACTTGAGAGGTGAAACCAGAATAATTTTCGAAATTATTCACATGAAATATGTGCTTACTCTTTTTTTGATGTCTCAAAGAATGTTGTCCAACATATGGTCCTTTGTGCAATCCAATCTTGAGGTATTGAGGCGAGGTTTCTTGTTTTACGTGCTCTTGCTCACTTTCCTCTTATCTTTTATATTTTCCTCACTCTTCGGAGGATCTTCTTCTGGAATGTCATCCTTGAGTAAATCTTTTGTGACAATATATGAAACGTCATAAACAGAAAA
Source organism: Lathyrus oleraceus (assembly GCF_024323335.1). Classification (NCBI taxonomy): domain Eukaryota; kingdom Viridiplantae; phylum Streptophyta; class Magnoliopsida; order Fabales; family Fabaceae; genus Lathyrus; species Lathyrus oleraceus. The sequence continues at coordinate 494,181,980 of NC_066582.1, read as the reverse complement.
AAATACCTTTCCCAGTATTTTAGGGTTTAGATTCATCAAAATCTACATGTACATATTCTTCTACAATTTAGGTTATATTATTTAAAACCCTTTACACTTTACTGCATGAGAAATATCGAAGAAAAATACCTTCATCAACTTTAACATCAAACTTACCTATCTTGTTCATGTTGTTATTTAAGATGATCCATTTTCATCTAAAAACACGTAAATATGAAAGATTTTGGTTTCTACCCTTAAGTAACTGATATCGCGTCTTCTCTAAGATAAATATAATGATAATCCTATTTAAGATATGACATGCGATGTTAACCTCATCCCCCAAAAGTACTTGGGTAGTCCCATATCCATTATCATAGTCAGTGATATTTCTTTTAAAAAATGTTTTTTACGCTCTAAAACACCATTATGTTGTGGAGTGCGTGAACATGAAAAGTTGTAGGTTATGTTATTTTCATCGCAAAATATTTCAAAGCAGTAATTTACAAGTTCACCATTATGATCGCTTCTTAATGTTCTCATTTTCAAACCTAATGGTTTGTGACAAGTTTGGTAAATCTAACAAAAGCCTTAAAAAATGTATTCCTTATGTTCTAAGAATAATATCCAAGTATACCTATGAAAGTTGCCAACAATGACAAAATCATAGAAGTTGCCTCCAAAATATTTAGTCCTTAAGGGACCAAACAAGTATAGATGGAAAAGTTTAAGAGGTTTGGTAGTTGAAACAATGTTTCTCGATTAAATTATACTATTGTTAATTTTCCTATTTGATATGCATCACATAGTTTCTCATTAAAAATAATTAGTTTGGTTAAATCAATAACTAGGTTCTTGGATACTATCTTATTAAGAAGATCAAAATGAATATAGCCCAAACGGCAATGTCAGGGTCTTCACTTTAGGTGACTAAGAATTTTGTTTCACTTTTTGATACATCATCCAGATCAAGTGTGTAGACATTTTCAACTCTACAACCCTTAAATATTCCATCATTATCCTCCTAATTCTCTACAAGTATATCGAAAGTGATCATGTGCTCTTTGCTACATAATTGACTTATGCTTAAAAGATAATGTTTAAGCCTTTTAACAAGTAATACACCATCAATGGTTGTCATGGAAAGATTTACCATAACACCTTATCTTTAAATTTTATCTCAATTGTTGTCTATATAAAATATAGTCTCACTCTTTCTCTGTGAAATTAATGAGAATGGACACATCTCCAGTCACTTTTCTTGAGCAGCCAATGTATAGGAACCAAATATATTGTGTGGTTTTAAGACACTCCAACATCAAAGATTAAAGAGGCTATTTAGGTACCCCACATGATTTAGGTCCTAAGGGGTTATTTTTTAGACCATTTAGAACCCTGTATAAGTCAATGAAGAACTTTGACATTCCTAATTTGAAATAAGGTCATATTTGTCCTACCATATTACAATAATAACAATTAACTTTAGAAGAGTATTATTTGTTATTACTCCTATTGACCCATGCATATTTATTATACAGTCTTTTAAATTTTTTTATTTTATCACTAGGGTTCATATAAAAGTAATTGAAGGTTTAGGTTATTATGTTGATTGTCTCATTAAATTTTTAATTTTAGTTTTCAGTGGGACAAATTTCACACTCCATAGGTTTCAATTTTCCTGTATTATTAGGGGAGGACTAAATAAGTACTTACAAGTAATGATTGATCCTCTTTAATGGATTCTAAAACTCCCTTAAGCTATGAAATTTTGCCCTCTAGTTTTAAAATGATTTTATTTTGGAGAGTTATTTTATTAAAAGGCTTTTAAGGAATGTTCATGCATTTCTTTAAATGCATCATACAAATCATCGTAAGAAGGTATAATGTAGGATTCATAGTCACTTACTTCCATATATTTGTCTTTGTGTCATGCCATAAAAAACAGATGAGCAATTTTATCCTTGTCAAAGTTGTTATTTGAGTATGATGAGTCTTCATGATCTTAACATGCAATATACGCACTATAATCTTTGGCATCTTTTCCCTTTGTCATGTAGAACTGTTGTTTAGTATTGGGCTTCTCTAAGCTTTAACGTTCAATCTTAATGTGACCTGACTTGCCACATCCATAACATAACATGTGATTGACTTTTCTTACTTCTTCTTATAATCCCCTTTTATTGAGAATTTGTACTTTCTAAAGTTGAAAAGGTTTTTTATCATAATGCTTGAATGCATTTTCCTTGTATAATGATTATAACGTCTAACAAACATTCTCATCTCTTTTGTGTCTTTGTTATCATCCTTTATTGATGTTTTATAAGTAGAGGATTTAAAGGATATATTCTTCCTTTTATTATTTGCTTTTGTATTTACTCTTAGCATTATCTTCACAAGAATCGAGACGCTTCAACACATGTTCATGTTCGTTTAATTTCCTGAATAATGTTGTTGGATGTTAAAAAGCAGTCACAATATTTACGCTAACAAAATCCACAACGTGGCATGTAAAATTATCGTATCCATAAATTTTGTGTTAACTTTGTATTAGGACAAATTAATTGTACTTGTGAATAAAGAGCAGTGAGTTCGTAATGGAAATTTGGAGTGCGTAAAGCATGATTTAGCTCCCCTTTCGAATCATCTACCCCTAGATGTAACAAATCCCATTATTGAACATATAATGATCGTGTTTTAATTATGACCTTTTTACAAAAATAAAATGAATTTACAACCTAACAACCTTCTATTATTTGGGAATCTTCAATCCTAAGGATACCCACTTCGCTAAAAGCAACCTCCCAGTATCTAAGAGTCTTCAATCACAACTAGATAATGTTTTATGGCACATAAATAAGAAGCATGTTTTACAAAACACGAATTTAGAACCTCGAACACTCCCAACCTTTAGGAGTCTTCAGTTATAATCGAAGAAGGTTTTATAGCGCGTAAAATTACACTAATAGCTAATATTATTCCTGTCACAACATGAAATATCATTACGTTCTCATAAATTTATCAATCATATGAATAATTCACCGCTAACTCTTAGTTTCCATCTAAATAAATTCTCCTTATTCTGTAGATGATAGAAAGAATTAAACTCAAGTAAAATTATATAATTATAAAACATAAATTATTATAAAGATAATCATAGAATTTACATAAATCACATGTTTATGGTATAATCATCTAGAGGAAACCTAATCTAAGAGAACTAGTCACTCATTCTTAAGGGATTCATGACTTTAACAATAAAAAAGCAAAAGTAGAGAGTTAAAACAATTAAGAATGATCCCCAATGATATATTTTATACATTTTTCTCCCCTCTCTCTTATACAAAAATATGCCTCAGAATCTCTAAAAATCATAACACTAAAATCAAGTAAAACTATATAATTATAAAACATAAATTATTATAAAGATAATCATAGAATTTACATAAATCACATGTTTATGGTATAATCATCTAGAGGAAACCTAATCTAAGACCTAATCTAAGAGAACTAGTCACTCATTCTTAAGGGATTCATGACTTTAACAATAAAAAAGCAAAAGTAGAGAGTTAAAACAATTAAGAATGATCCCCAATGACATATTTTATACATTGTTCTCCCCTCTCTCTTATACAAAAATATGCCTCAGAATCTCTAAAAATCATAACACTAATGACTAAACACGTTTTTTATTTTTAAATTAAATTTTGGTATTGCAGAATCTTGTCCATCCTACAATCGATGTTAGACATTTTAATTGATTCCAAATTATGGCAGAAAGTTAAGATCACACAGATGGTGTCGGGAGAGTGCCACTTTTGTATTTTTTATGTGTGGATAGCAACACTATGATATAGTTCTTAAAACTTTCTTTGCTTTTCTTGCGTTCTTTATGTGCAAGTCCTCTCCTTGCTTCATCATCGTAAATTCCACAATAATGTACTATGAAATTTTTTCGGTAGGATGATTTTGAATTGGTTTTGCTTATCCAATTTGTAGAATATATATTAAAAATCTTCAAAACAGAAATGCATTTTAAGTAAAAATAATTTAAAATAAAAAAATTGAATACTAAAAACATAGTGTGACGAACTATCATAAAGTGTTATGATATCAAATTTTTTATTTTTTGTTTTGTTATTCTTTAATGATTGTCACTTTGTGACTTTTTTTAGAATAATATTTTTTAAATATAGTCTTACGAAACACTCTAATTTGTTAAAAATATGAGTGAACCTTATTTGTATTGAGGCAACGATTTACCCTTGCTCCATACGAAATAACTCATACTCTTTCGTTAATGTATGAATCCTAGATTATTTTACATCTTTCGTTCCATCACGAAGAACTTCAAATGCACCCCACATTGCTTTAGAGGTCTTAAAATGAGAAATTAAGATATACTAATCAATGCTCAAGGAGGATATGAGTATATTTCTTGCTTTCAAATCATTAAAAACCTTCTTGATTTCTTCATCATTCCAATCCTTAAAAAGTTTATTTGTCTCGATGTTACCAACAATAAGTTTTGGAATAAAAAGACCATTTTGAAGGAGTCAAATTTTCATGTCAATAGACATTATGTGTACGCTTAAACAACCTTATTAATAAACATTGTTTTCTCCCCTGAAAATGGGGGCTCTATTATAAGCATCTTAATGATCATTTTTGGCCATACTCAACTTTTGAGGTTGCAAGACCTTGATCAAAAGACAAAACTCTTGACACCACTTGTTTGTTGAATATGATCAAAAATAGTCTACAACAGTGGTTGTAATAGACTCTAAGACTTTGTGAAAATTATTTAGTTAGAATTACAATGGAGAAGAGTGATTTTATATTTTTTGAGTTTATGCTTTATCGAATAGACTAAAATATACTCCAAGGAATTTGAAATATAATATTGCAATTAAGTGTTTCAATTTGTTTTAATCCATATGATATATGTATTTTAAGCATATTAAGTGACCAACGGTTTAAGATAGGATTAAACAAATTGACGTGTCTACGACTGTATCACGATGTAAAAAATATATTTGAGACATGCTCGAAATCAATAAATCACCATCACAATTTATTTAAATTAGGGAAACATTGATAAAACCCTTTTAAAACAAGAAAAAAGGTCTTTGAAACTAAATTTGGATTCGGGAGTCGATTTTATGTAGGGAAGATATTAGCACCCTATGACAACTGTTTAAGAAAACGATTACCTCTAATTAGTTTTGCAAAATATATTTTTAACCTAAATATATTGATTTTCTCCTAATCATAAAATAATAAGTATAACATGTAAACAAAGTAGAAAAGGTTTTATTATTATTATTATTGTTCTTGACAAGATTGGATTCTTACTCTTGTGTATCTCCCAGTGCGATGGAGAATTCAAAGCTACGTTATTTTTGGAAAAACAATATTATTTGTTGGTTAATTTTAAATAAAAATGTTCTGGTCGTGTTAGAGCGGAAAACATTATTTTTTGGTCATGTTAATGCGGATAAAAATGTTGTTTGTTGATTGTGTTAAAGTGGATAAAACATTGTTTGTTTGTTGACTGTGATTATTTTTAGGAGGAAGACAAGCGTTAGAACAAGCAAGTGGTACGACTTGTGTCCAAACACTCGAGGGTAAAAGGGATGTATATCCAATTAATCCCTTTTTAATCTAATTTTATCTATAAAATATTTATATGAATCGAGTTGTAATCTCTTAAAGGAAGACAACTATTAGAACAAACAAGTTGTACGACTTGTGTCTAAATAATTGGGGATAAAAGGGATGTACATCCAATTAGTTATTTTAATCTGATAAAGTAATAGACTCAAAACGATCAAGTTTTCATTCCTTACAAGCTTTTAATCCTATGAAGATTATGCTTTAGGTGCCAATCGAAATTTGACTTTGGGTTCCAATGAAGATTGGGCTTTGCGAGTGAATGAATATAGAATATGACTTGTGTTATGCATGATGAGAATGGATTCTTAGCATAGTGCACAGATGACACTCTATCATTGCATAATTTTTATGAGAATTTTCGTTGTAATCGAATTATTTTCAAGCAAAATATGGGTTAAAGTGAAGAAGAAATGAGAAGAATATAAAAAGAGAAACAAAAAGAAGAAAATTGGGACTTAAAATAAAAAGAAGAAGAAATCAAGCATTTTCCGCAAGAATCATCATAGCACCATCGTGGACGCGATGATGACCCATCGTGGTCTTGATTCTTTTCATCTTTATCACGATGAACTGCCAATTTGACACGTTTTTAACTTGTTTAAAAGAAAAACAAAGGGTATTTTATAAGGGTTACAAATTTCTGAGAGGAATATTGACAGAAAGGCAATTCTAGAGCTTGCAAAATGGAGTTTTCATCCATTGAATGCCTCATTTTTCATTGATTATCATGTATTGTTCATATAAACTTATATTAATCACTTGCATAATAATGAGTAACTGATTTACTCTTGATTAGGTTTTGTTGGAAGAAGCTAATTTGATGTGTTGAAGTATGTAGTTGACTTTGTACTATTTTATTGATTAGATATTCTAGTTTTTATTCAATTATCTTTTATCTAAATGCTATTTTTGTATTGGCGGGTATATAAATTGAAATTAGGTTCATAACGATTACTAACCTTAACACTGTGATTTGGGAATAGGATAACTGTTTAAACTTAGTATTTGATTCAGGAATGCGTAACTATAAGTTTATGATTGAGAAATTAACAAAAATTTATGCATGTTTTACTTTGAATATGCCTAAGAAATTAGAGAGTTTTTGTTAAGAAGATTAAGTTATTCACCAAGGAATCAGGTATAACGGTCGTGTTAATTTATCATAATTCTAGAAAATTACTTCGAGAAAATAGACGCAGTTACTAATAGTTATAATTAGTGGTCTCGAAATGAAACCTGGTCGCTTTATAATTCTCGCATCTTTTATCATTTATATTCTTGCAAATTACTTTTGCAAAACAATTTAAAACCCCTCGCTTGGAGATGATCGTATATTTTTATTGCTTCAACATAATTAGTAGACTTGCTAATTTTTCATCAAGTTTTTGGCGTCGTTGTTAGGGATTGTTGATAATTTCAACAAGAAAATTTTTATGCTATGTTGTTTAAATTTTGTTGCAACTTAAATTTATTTTCTTTAGTTAACTTCATTTTTATTTTTTCAGTTTTTGTCATTTTATTTTTCTACTCTAGTTTAGTTTTGTTGGTGTAGTGCTATTAGGGAATGGTACTATTATTTATTTATTTATGCGAGGTTTGAGTTCAAACTGATAGTATAAGATTCAATGATTGAATGATTCATATGAGCAATCCAGAAAGCGAGAAGAGAAGCACAACAAGCTAAATACAAACGGGAAGATGAAATATAAGATATGACTAATCGACTGAGACAAATGATGGAGGATTATTTCAGGAGAACTGACTCTGGACAGATTTCCTTAGGTTTTCAACCTACTAACCCTGTGACTTTTGATAACAAAAACCGCGTGCTTCTAGGTTTAAGACACAACTCGTTACATGGGCAAGCTATCAGAGGTCCTTGGGAGCACCTGGTTATATTTTATGAGACTAGTTTGATGTTCAAGCTAAATGATCTAATTGAAGATAAGGTAAAACTATTGTTATTTGGTTTCTCTCTAATAGGCCAAGCAAATGACTAGTTGCAACGTATACCAAACAATATTGTTCATACATGGAAGGAATTGGAGGACAAGTTTCTGGAGAGTTTTTTCATGAATGCTTAGTTTATAGAGAGAAAAGCATAAATATCAAATTTTGACCAAGGTGATTCTGAGTTATTGTCTGATGCATGCAAGAGATTCAAGTTGTTACTCCAATGATGTCTGAATCACAATATGATTACTATGGAGAAGATGGCGCATTTTACCAGAGGTCTCAAAGCCCTAGCGATAATTCTTTTGGATGCCTCATTTGGAGGTACCATAAAGACTAAGAATGAAGACGAGGTAAAAGAGTTTATCGAAAGAATGTGTTGTAATTAATATTTCTAAACAAGTGACCAAACAATCAAACCAAATGGTGTTCTTGAATTATATTCGAATACAACAGAGTTAGTGCAACTTGAAGTTATTTTGAAACAGTTAGCTGTAACCACTTTTGTTCCTACAAATGTGAGTTAGGTTTAGGCATTACAGTGTGATTTCTTTGGAGACAGACCTTTAAATGGAAATTGCGTACCAGACGGGGCTAATGCTAAAGCTTAGTATACAAACTTTCAAAAGAATAATCCTTATTCCAACACCTACAATCCTGGTTTGGGTGATCACCAAATTTTAAGTGGAGCAATGATTAGACTTTGAATGCAAATCAGTGAGTTCCACGGGTTCCTTAAGCACCACAAAGGAAACGATCACCACTTGAAGAAGACTTGACTAATTTTATGAAATCCACTAAAGCAAGTTTTGTACATTTAAAAATTAATCAAGAAACCATGAGTTAGAACAACGAAGTTTCCATACCAAATTTAGAAATGAAAATTGGCCAACTATCTTGACAAATAGCAGTGCAATCTAGCTCAAGTAGGGGATTCGTTGGGAATACACTAGACAAACCGACAAATGAGACTTGCAAAGTCATTGAGTTGAGAAATAGAGTGGTACCTTCAAATCCTAATAATATTGGTTAGAAAAAAGAAGCAACTGATGGTGAGAAAAAGATCAAAGAGGAGGTAGAAGTTGAGAAAATTTAGAGGGAGAAAAAAGTGAAGACTTAGTTAATGGGTATACCCTTGAAAAACTCATAGATAGAAACTCACCTTTGAGAAGAACCAAGTAACAAACCCTAAATGAGCCTAACCTAGAATTATCTTACTATGTCAAACCACCTTACCCAATATTGAAAAAGGCACCAAAGAAGGAAATAAGAGTGGGACAATTCAAGAAGTTTATGGAGAAACTGACAAAAACATAGGTTAACATTCCATTATGCGAAGCTCTCGAACAAATTCCAATTTATGCATAATTCGTGAACGGGTTCTTATTTGGAAAGCGTAAAATGAAGTATGATGAGAATATTTCTTTGGTGAAAGAATGTAGTGCTATCATCCAACACAAACTTCCACCTAAACTAATTCATATAGGTAGATTTAATATTCGATGTTTTATTGGTTCACTAACAATTGGTCATGTATTATGTGATTTAGGAGAAAGCATCAATCTGATGTCGATGTCTAGGATGAGAAAGTTGAATTATAGGGAACCTAAGCCAATTCAGATGACTCTCACATTAGATGATCAATCTTTCACTAACCCGTAAGGAGTCCTAGAAGATTTACTTGTGAGAGTGGATGGTTTGTTGTTCCCAACATATTTTGTGATTCTTAATATGTTAGATGACTCTAAAACACCACTACTCTTAGGAATAATGTTCTTAGAAACAACTAAAGCTTTGATTGATGTGGGATTAGGAGAATTGATTTTTAGGCTCAACAAAGAAAATGTTGTATTTAACGTGTTCAGAGCAATGAAACTTCAAAAAGAGAATCCTCAATGCTATATAATTGATATAATGGAGGAGATGTTTAGAGAGGTAGCTACAAAAGAAACCCCATCACCACCAATGGATTGAGTCATTATAAATTTCGTTGAATTAGTAGGAGATGAATCTGATTTAGAGGTAGCATAATGTTTACTTTAGTTACAAGCTACATAGGTTGAGAAAAAGTCTCGAATGATCCTGAATTGAAAGAGCTTCTGAAACACTTGAAATATGTATTTTTGGGTGAACGACTACTGTAACCCGCCATCATTACTAGTTCCTTATTTGTTATGTAAGAAGAAAAGCTTGTGCGAGTCTTACGAGGGAACAAGAAAACACTTGGTTAGAGTGTTACTAACTTGAAAAGCATAAGTCCAACTTATTGCATGCACAGGATAAAACTAGAGAAATCATTCAAGTTGGTAGTTTAACCTCAAAGAATACAAAATCCTACCATGAAATAAGTGGTGAGAAAATAGGTTTTGAAGCTATTTGAAGCAGGTATGATCTATATTATTTTTTATAGTTCTTAGGCGAGTCCAATGCATGTAGTTCTGAAGAAGGGAGGTATGACCGTCATTCAAAATTAAAAGAACAAGTTGATTCCAACTTGAACAATTATTGGTTGGCGTATGTGTATTGATTATTGATTATCATAGGTTAAATCATGCTACTCATAAATATCATTTTTCGTTACCTTTCATGGATCAAATGTTGGATATTCTAATATGTCAAGCTTATTATTTCTTCTTAGATGGCTATTAGAGATATAATAAAATTGTTGTAGTTCCTATCGATCAATAGAAGACCGATTTTACATTCCCTTTTGGAGTGTTTTCCTATCGCAAGATGCCATTCAAATTATGCAATGCTCCAACAACATTTTAAAGGTGCATATTTTCCATCTTTTCTCATATGATTAAAAAATTTATCTAGGTATTTATGGATGTATTTTCTGTATTTGGTAGCGATTTTGATTAATGTCTTGATCACCTTAAAAAAATTGAAGAGATGTGTTGAAATGAACCTTGTTTTAAATTGGGGAAAATCCATTTTATGGTAACAGAATGTATCGTGTTAGGACACATAATCTCATCAAAAGGTATTGAAGTAGATCAAGCAGAGATAGAGGTCATTGAAAAATTACCCCTCCCATTAATGTAAAAGGAGTGAGAACTTTTCTAGGACATGTCGGTTTCTACCGACGGTTTATAAGCAACTTATCAAAGATTGCAAAACCTCTTTGCAACCTCATAGTGAAAAAAAATGATTTTGATTTTGGTGCTGACTATTTGAAATATTTTCTACTATTAAAGACAAGTTAGTAAATGCACCCGTAATCGTCACTCCAAATTGAGAACTTCCCTTTGAACTAATGTGTAATGCGAGTGATTACGCAATCAAAGCAGTTCTTAGTCAACTCCATGAGAAATATTTCCATGCAATTTAATACACTAGTAAGGTTTTAAATGAAAATTAGGTGAATACACCACCACCGAAAAATAGTTACTTGTTGTAGTATTCACATTGGAAAAATTATGGGCATAGCTAATTGGTTCAAAAGTTGTTATTTTTACAAATCATGCAACATTGAAGTATCTCTTCAACAAAGGAGATTCTAAGTCGAGATTAACCCGATGGATACTGTTGTTACAAGAGTTTGACTTAGAAATAAAACACCATAAGGGTGTAGAAAATGTAGAAGTTGATTGTCTATCCAGGTTGGAAAATATTGAAGTGACTAAGAAGTAAAAGAACATTACTGGAGAATTTTCGGATGAGCACTTGATTGCAATCAGCACACGACATTGTTTTATTGATATTTCTAACTACAAGCTATGAAAAACATTCTTGAAGACTACATCTAGTAATAAAAGAAACACTTTTTTAAAGAGGCTAATCACTATTTATGGGATGATCCATATGTGTTTAAAATTAGTGATGATGGTTTGATTCCCGGGTGTTTCGCAGGTGAAGAGGTAAGAAGCATTATGTGGTATTGTCATACTGCAGTCTATGGATGCCACCATAACGGGGAAAGAACCGTATCCAAAGTACTTCAAAGTGGATTTTGGTCGCTAACTTTATTTAAATATTGTATGTTTTATATCTAAGAATGTCCTGAATGTTAAAAAATAGGTAACATTTCAAAAAGGGACGAAATGCCCCTAAACAGTATTTAGAGATATAACCTTTTGATTGTTAGGGAATTAACTTCATAAGTGATTTTCCACCATCTAACTCTCATCTTTACATTCTTGTATGTGTGGATTATGTCACCAAATGAGTTGAATGGATTGCGTGTACCTCTAATGATGCCCGCATTGTTTCTAACTTCTTGAAAAAGAGTGTTTTTGCTAGATTCTGAGTCCCTAAAGTCTTGAACAGTGATGGGGGGGGGGCTTATTCAACAAGTATTTAGAAGGTTTACTTGCAAAATATGAAGTAAAACACAAATTATCCATACCTTAACATCCTCAAACTTTTGGACAAGTAGAAGTATCCAACAGGTAGTTAAAATAAATTTTGGAAAAAAACAGTTGCTACTTTGAGAAGGGATTGGTCTAAAAATATAGATGATGCTCTATGGGTGTATAGGATTACCTTTAATACACATTTAATACTATCTCCACATCAAATGGTCTATAGGAAACCTTGTCACTTACTGGTCGATCTGGAACATAAAGTTTATTGGGCAATAAAATTCTCGAACTCTAATGAATAACCAGCTGGAAGGAAAAGGTTGTTGAAATTGGTCGAGTTAGAAGAGATGAGACTTTGAGCCTATGAAAATGTTGTGATTTACAAAGAGATAACTAATATGTATCAAGATAAAAACTTTGTGAAACAAAACTCTCAACCAAGAGATTTTTTTTACTCTATAGTATTTGCTAGTGGTATGGTACGTTTATTATTACTAAAGTATTTGCTAGTGGTATTATAGAGATATAAGATCCGGTAGACCCCCATACATTTACAATGAATTACAAAAGGTTAAAACCATATGTTGGAGGGGAGAAACATGTAACACCCCATTTTTCAATTATTCATTTTTATTGAATTATTTATGAATTATGTGTGTAAGGTGTATTTTGATGTATTGATGGTTTGGGTCAATTAAAATAGTTAAGTGGTGTATAAACTAGTGAAATTATTTAGAGTTCTTTTAGTGATTAAATAATAAGGTTATTTGTTTAATTATGTGAATATATATTAGAATAGTTAGCATTTTAATTATTATTAGAAATAAATAGAGAAATTGATAAAAATAAGAATTGGGTCAATTGTGTGAATTGAGGAAAGTTTGTGGTAAGAAGAGAGGAGCTAGAATTAATTTGGGCAGTAATAATAATTAGACAAATGTAAGGAAGTTACTATATATTCTAAAAATTTGGAAAATTAGGTTTTTAAAGAAACCATTTGACAGTATGTAGAATAGGAGAGTGTCATACGGTGAACTGACTTGGTGTGTTTTTGCTTTGGAAAGCAAATGTCGTGGATAGCAAGAGTCGCCACCGACTTTTCTTTTATCCAATAAGGAAAGGCGGAAAAGAACAGGAAAGACCTTGATTAGATTTTAGGTTCGGGAGGTATATTATACAAAGGGAAGGTGTTAGCACCCTTTGTATCCATGGTTATCCATGGGCTCTTAATTGCTTGATCACTTATGTTTTTCTTGTCTAAAAAAAGTGTTCGAGAATTGTTTAGAAAATGTTTTGAAAAGAGAGTTTAACTTTGTAATGATTCTTGTACGAATGTATACAAAGTATTTATCTCGTTTAATTTTGAAAGCTGTTTAGAAAAATATAACTTGGCAATGATTCTAGTATGAATGTATATCAAGTGGTGATTTTCTAGTAGATGTTTTGCAAAGGGTGATGTATGAAAAATGTTTTAGGTTGTGAGTCAGCATTTAAGAGTTATACCTACCCAAGGTCTTTATGGGCGTTTCCTATCCTTATGAGGGTAAAACTGTCCTTACTATTGAGAAGTAAGTAGTTTTATCCTTTGGATGTAAAAGGGACATCGTAGGGTCACCGATTGGTCATTGAAGGCAACATTTGTAAGGATACCTTAGCATTCGAAGGGACGATCATCATTTAACCGTAGGCTACAACGACGGGTCATCGAGGGACAAAAATCATATATTCGCAGGCAACATCCGAGGGACTATGATTTATCTTATAGGGGCATGATGATTTAACCGAATGGTCTTTGCTAAGTGCATCCCCACATTCGCGGGACATGACCGTAATACCGTAAGGCAACAAAGAGAGGTCCAAGATCACATATTCAAAGGCAATATTTTATAATCAATTAGGTAATTAGGATGAATCTCCACATTATAATCAATTAGGTAATTAGGATGAATCTCCACAGGGGTATCCCACAAATAAAGTGGAATACCTAGCAAGCTATCTTTTCCAGGAGTATGTGAGCCCTTACAATATTCATCAAACAGGTCAGAATACCAAATCAGGGTGCAACCGAGAGTTGCACCAAACCAAAAGGAATCACAACAGTAATAATGTCAGGTAAACCATGCATGGTTACAATAAAACATGTCAGATTAGCAAAAATCAGAACAGAAAAATCAGCGACTGTCACGTTCGCTGCTGCCTCGCCTAGCGAGGGCCTGGCGAACCCTCGCTACATGTTCGCTTAGCGATGTGCTAGCGAACGGCTGCGGGTTTTGAATTTAAGAACAGTACGATTTCAGCAAGCTCCACACCCTATGGCATCCATTACAGAAATTTTTATGGTTAAACATTCAAGATATCCGTACATATTTAAATCCACATGCAAAACCTAAGATATATTTATAAATTCAATCATAATACCACATGTAAATTGGAAGCATAAAGCGGTATTGGTAGTGCAAACCTGTTGGCAATTGAATTGCAACGTTGAATTGGCAGATCACTCTTAGGGTTGGTGCCGGATTGAGTTGGGCGGAGGTAACCTTTGTGCAGATGAGTTTCCTTCAGGGTTTCCTTTAGGGTTGCTCTGAATTCTCTGGGTTAGCCTCCAGGGTTTGTTGTTCCTTCTTTCTGTCTCCGTCCGTCTGTCTCTGTCTCCGTCTCTGTCTCCGTCTCTGTGTTTTTTTTCTTCTGACTGAAATTGTGGTATTCATAATGATTTTTTGTGACCTAATGGGCTCAGAATGAAGCCCAAAATTTCTGGTATTCGCAAACTTCGCTAGGCGAGTGGTGTAGCGAAGGGTTCGCTAGGCGAAGGATTTTGCTCGCCTAGCGAGCAAACCAGTTTAAGTCATTTTCTGGATTTGGCCACCTGTGTGCTGGGTCTTTGTTCCTTTAAGATCAATGTCTTGAAAAATGAGTTGGAGTGCCTTGAAAAATATCTTGCAAGATTAACGGGCAAATTTTGGGGTATGACAGCTGCCCCTGTTCAATATTCTTAAACCGAGAGAGTTAGAATGGTATGTACGGCATTCGTGGTCTGGAGGTGGAAGATTATTGAACACTAGAATGCCCCAAAATTTTGCACTTGTTAATTAGTCTTGATGGAGATGGGCTTAACGATGCCATCCAGGAAGTTTGATGATGAGAGCTTCAGAGTGCGTCGTACATCAGACCACATTTGAAGACATGGGTGCCACACCGGGTCGTACGCTAGACCGTATAGTGAGTCATTCGTTAGGCGATATTAGGGTGAGCTGAACCTGATGAGATAAGGATCCGAATGAGTCATACACTGCTGGGGATAAAGGATCAGAATGGATCATACGCTAGATCGTATCTGAATAGCAGAATGAGTTGTCCATTAGGCGGGTGACTTCACTGGGGATGAAAGATCAGAATGGATCGTACGCTAGATCGTATCTGAGTTGCAGAATGAGCCGTCCATTAGGCTGTATCTGAGGATGAAAGGGTAGTCGTACGCTAGACCACGTTTCAGAATGTACCGTACGCTAGGTAGTATCTGAGGAATAAAGATCAGAATGGATCGTACGCTAGATCGTATCTGAGTGGCAGAATGAGCCGTCCATTAGGCTGTATTTGAGGATGAAAGGGTAGTCGTACGCTAGACTACATTTCATAATGTACCGTACGCTAGGTAGTATCTGAGGAATAAAGATCAGAATGAATCGTACGCTAGATCGTATCTGAGGGGATGAACATCCAAATGGGTCGTACGCTAGACCGTATTGGAACAGTTGGAGGAACCATAGGTTAGGCGGAATCAGAATGAACCGTACGTTAGGCTATATCTGCCAATATTTGTATATGTTGTATTTGCAATAAATGTCTGGGATGGGCTTAAAGATGCCATCACTAGGAGGATATCAGAATGCTTGTCAGAATGAATGTTCATATGGATTACATCTGAAAGATGTATCTGAACCTTGAATGTAATCAATAAGAGTATCCGTCTGAATGGATCTTTATTTTGACTGTACCAGGAGGGTGATTAACCTGAAAAGTAAAGTTAGCTTCATGCCATGTCATGATGCATGAGATGTGTTATGCTTTCGAAAATAAATGCGAACATTATATGCCTGCATATGCTGTGAAATGATGTAATGAATGAATTATGCGTCTGGGAAGTTCTGCCAGGGGAAAATAAATCCCGAGATTCCGGTTGGAGACATTTGTATTGATGATCCTTTCTCAGCTGGGGGTATTTGATTTCTGTCTGATGGTAAAAACATTCAACCGGACCTGGCTGGGGATAAACAGATGACCAGTTGTCTAGTAATGCCAATTTCTTATGGGGAATAACTGGTTTTGCTGGGGGGTAGAATTAGCAACGGATTCATTGGAAAGCATGGTTAGACCTTATCCTCGATCCCGAAGTCTTTTAGTAATTGTGATCTCTATTTTATGTATGTATTTTTGGTAAACATCGATCATATTCAAATGCATATATTAATTCAAATTAAATCAATGGACGTTTACGCAAACAAAACAGAGAAAGTAAACAAAAGCATCTTTTTGGAAATAAAATTGTATTGATTTTGAAAGAGGGCCTATAAACAGGCAATTTGTGTACAGGGAGACAGAAATCCTAGTAAGAGGAGATTGTCAAGAAAACAAATAAAAAGCTATGCAGAAAGAGTCCTATTGATTTTAATTCCACTACTGTCATTATGTCTTCAAGCCTCTCATCTCCTGCTGTCGGATAGAAGTGATTGGCTTATTCAGTCCCTTTGACTTAGGTGAAGCTGACCGAGAACGGGACATAATCATACGCTTTAATCCCTAATTTTTGCCTGGACCGCCTTTTCAGGTTTTCAGTCCACCAGGATACCCTTTTTTGCCCAAGCTGCCTTTTCAGGTTTTCGACTTGCCGGGTGTACATTTTTATATGTTTATCCCTAATTTTTGCCCGAACCCTTTTGGTTCGCCGGGATGCCCTTACTTTTGCCTAGATACGTCGACCTAGCGGGTCTCTTTTATGCGTAGTATTTTTTAACTATGTCTGCGTTCACGGGATGTGGGAAGTCTTCGCCATCCATTGTAGCAAGCATCATGGCTCCCCCAGAGAATACCTTCTTAACTACAAACGGCCCTTCGTATGTGGGAGTCCATTTGCCTCTAGAATCACCTTGTGGTAGAATGATACACTTTATTACCAAGTCGCCAATTTGATATACCTGTCTCCTGACTTTCTTATTAAACGCCTGGGTCATGCGCTTCTGATATATCTGTCCATGACAAACATTCGTGAGTCTCTTTTCATCAATCAAATTTATCTAATCGAGTCGAGTCTGAATCCATTCATCTTCCTCTAAGCCTGCATCTTTCATAATTCTTAGAGAGGGAATCTGAACTTCCACTGGTAAAACGGCTTCCATTCCGTAGACTAAAGAGAAAGGAGTTGCCCCTGTCGAAGTGCGTACTGAAGTGCGATAACCATGAAGAGCAAATGGTAACATCTCATGCCAGTCTTTGTATGTTACTGTCATCTTTTGTATGATCTTCTTAATATTCTTATTGGCAGCTTCTACGGCGCCATTCATCTTTGGCCGGTACGGAGAAGAGTTATGGTGTTTTATTTTGAACTGCGTGCAGAGTTCAGTAATCATCTTGTTGTTCAAATTAGTACCATTGTCAGTGATAATTCTTTCCGGGATGCCATACCGACAAATGAGACTATTCTTGATGAATCGTGCCACCACATTCTTGGTGACAGAAGCAAATGAGGCTGCCTATACCCACTTCGTAAAATAATCAATAGCAACAAGAATGAAACGATGTCCATTAGAAGCAGTAGGTTTAATCTCTCCAATCATATCAATGCCCCACATTGCAAAGGGCCAAGGGGCTGTCAACACGTTCAGTGGAGCAGGAGGTACATGTACTTTGTCCGCATAGATCTGGCACTTGTGACAAGTTCTGGAGTGATGGTGGCAATCAACTTCCATGGTAGACCAATAATACCCTGATCTCAGAATCTTCTTGGCCATCGTATATCCACTAGAATGAGTCCCAAAAGTACCGTCGTATATGTCTTCCATAATCTTTTCTGCCTCCCTTTTATTCACACAGCGAAGCAAAGTCGAATCATGGTTACGTTTGTATAATACTCCATTACTCAAAAAGAATTTAGCGGAGAACTTCCTCAGAAATTTTCTGTCATTGATGGATGCCCCTTCAGCGTATTCCTGAGTTTCTAGATATCTTTTTACTTCGTGGAACCAAGGTTTCTCTTCTACTTCATCAGTATTCAGTTCATAACAATATGCTGGTTCATCTAATCGTGCAATGGTGATCATGGGAGCTTCATTGTCCCATCTGACTCTGAACATAGATGACATGGTAGCTAATGCGTCTGCCAACTGATTCTCTTCTCGTGGAATATGTTCGAATGTAATCTCTTCAAAGTATGGGATTAATGTCAACACCCGCTCTCGATAAGGGATGAGATTCGGATGTTTAGTGTCCCATTCTCCTTTGATCTGACTGATTACTAAGGCTGAGTCTCCGTACACACTCAAAAACTTGATTCTTAGGTCTATAGCAGCTCTGAGTCCCAAAATACATGCTTCATACTCAGCCATATTGTTGGTACAGTCAAAACATAGTCTAGCAGTGAAAGGCGTGTGGCAACCCCTGGGAGAAATAATTACAACACCAACACCATTGCCCAACGCATTAGAAGATCCGTCAAAAACCATAGTCCATCGGGATCCCAGTTCGGGTCCTTCATCTGGTCCAGGTTCTTCATAATTAGTAACAAACATGACATCCTCATCTGGGAACTCAAAATTCATAGATTGGTAATCATCAACTGCTTGATGAGCCAAATGATCAGCTAACACGCTTCCTTTGATGGCTTTCTGAGTAGTATATTGGATATCATACTCTGTTAAAATCATCTGCCATCTTGCTATTCTTCCGGAGAGGGCAGGTTTCTCAAATATATATTTGATAGGATCCATCTTAGAAATCAATAAAGTGGTATGATTCAACATGTACTGTCTTAGTCGGCGAGCAGCCCAAGCCAAAGCACAACAAGTTTTCTCGAGCAATGAGTATCTTGTTTCACAGTCGGTAAAATTTTTGCTAAGGTAGTATATGGCATGCTCTTTTCGACCAGACTCGTCATGTTGCCCCAACACACACCCCATTGAATTTCCTAACACGGTCAAATACATGATTAGAGGTCTTCCTTCAACTGGTGGCATCAGAATTGGAGGTTCTTGGAGGTACTTCTTGATTTTGTCAAAAGCTTATTGACATTCATCATTCCATATCATCTCTTAATTTTTCCTCAGTAATTTGAAGATGGGTTTGCAGGTAGCAGTCAAATGGGAGATAAATCGGGCAATGTAATTCAAACGTCCCAAGAAACCTCTGACTTCTTTATCTGTACGGGGAACTGGCATTTCTTGAATAGCTCTCACCTTAGCCGGGTCAACCTCAATTCCTTTACTACTGACAATAAAGCCCAAGAGCCTACCGGATCTTACTCCAAAGGTGCATTTGTTCGGGTTCAATCTCAACTTGTATTTCTTCAACCTCTCAAACAGTTTGTATAAATGATCGAGATGTTCTTCTTCAGTATGATATCTGGCTATCATGTCATCCACATATACCTCTATTTCATGATGGATCATATCATGGAACAAAACCACCATAGCACGCTGGTACGTTGCCCCTGCATTCTTTAAACCGAATGGCATTACTTTGTAACAAAACGTGCCCCATTGCGTCACAAACGTAGTTTTCTCCATGTCTTCAGGCGCCATTTTAATTTGGTTATAACCCGAGAATCCATCCATGAATGAGAATACCTTGTGTTGAGCGGTGTTATCTACCAGAACATCAATGTGCGGAAGTGGAAAGTCATCTTTGGGACTCGCTTTATTCAAATCTCTGTAGTCTACACACATTCGCACCTTACCATCCTTCTTCGGCACCGGTACCACATTAGCAACCCATTGAGGATAATAAGTAACAACTAGAAAACCGGCATTAAGTTGTTTCATAACCTCGGCTTTGATTTTCTCGGACATTTCAGGACGCATGCGACGAACCTTTTGCTTAACAGGATGACAATCTTCCTTCATCGGCAAACGATGTACTACTATATCAGTATCCAGTCCTGGCATGTCTTCATATGACCAAGAAAAAATCTCTACATAGTCATGTAACATAAGAATCAATATTTCTTTGACACTATTTTCCAGGCCCGCTCCTATTTTGACTTCTTTCTTGTCTACTTCGGTACCCAGATTTACAGTCTCAATTGATTCCTCATGCGGCTGTATAGTCTTTTCCTCTTGCAGTAACAGTCTGGCAAGCTCTCCAGGTACTTCACAATCTTCCTCACTTCCATCCTCGGCTTGGTAGATCGGATTTTCAAAGTCATAATGAACAGTAGCAGAATTATTATCAATGGGATCCAGAGTGGATATGGATCTGCAATTTGTTACGTGAGTGTGTGTAAGAAAGCATAGCTTATTTGAAAGATGACAGGAAAGATAAAGAGCGCAATATTTGAATGCAAAAAGTCCATTGATTTATTGAATGTGAATATGCTTATGAAAATGACAAAACCCTTAACAAATTAGCTATTTGTGCCCCGGGTATAGGCACAATGCTTTAAGAAGTTCAAAAAATTAAAAAATTTGCAACACTAAAATAGCAATAACAATTACTCCTGACTAAAGGAAATCGAGATAGTGTCTTCAGCCTTCCAATTATTGAGTCCGTCACCAATTGTTGGGAAAATCCAGCTATCCAGGTCATAATCGCTATCAGCATCTTCTACAGCATTAATTTGATCTTTGACCACCTTTTCAGAGCTAAACCCCAGGCCAAATCTATCAGACTTGTACGATACATCGATCAGGTGACCCCATCCAGTACGACCACCATCTTCAACCACGGCTTGAGCATCTTTCAGAGAAATCATAGCAGGAGGAGCACGAATAACCTTGGGCACACAGGAAGTTGGCTTAAGGACAGGACTAGTCGGAGGAACTACTTCAAATGATTGAGAAGGAGTCTCAACGAATTCACCATCCATCTCGACGTATCTGAAGGTATGCACACTACTGACAATATACTCTTCTTCTCCACACACAATGACAATCTTACCCTCTATTGGATACCTCAGCTTTTGATGGAGAGGCGAAGCTACATCACTTGCCCCATGAATCCAAGGGCGTCCCAGCAAGCAGGAATAGGCAGGACGAATGTTCATTACGTGAAAGGTAGTGTTGAAGACTTGAGGTCCTATCTTGATAGGGAGAACCACCTCGCTATGGACAACGCTCTTTGCACCATCGTAAGCACGCACCACAATGTCACTAGGTTTCAGTTCAATGCTTTTACAGTCAAGTTTATCGAGCACAGCTTTCGGTAGCACATTCAAAGAAGAGCCATTATCGATCAACACATGAGACAAGGTGATCCCCTTACACTCAATGGAGATATGTAGAGCTTTATTGTGATTCTTTCCTGCTGGTGTCAGGTCAGCATCGGAAAAGCCTAGGCCATTGTCAACAGCCAAGTGAGCAACATAATTTTCGAACTGATCGACAGATGTCTCTTGAGGCACATGAGCGGTCTTCAAGAATTTTATCAATGCATTGGCATGAGATTCAGAAGATAACAACAAGGACAACATCGAAATTTTAGACGGAGTATGCCCCAACTGTTTTACCACATCAAAATCACTCTTGCGGATGATCTTCATCATTTCTTCCATTTCCTGTTTTGCAACATCTTCGGTAGTAACTTCGACTAGTGTCCTTGACTGAGAAGGATTGACTACTGGTTCCTTTTCTCGAGTTTCAGGGACGGGAGGTGAGATTTCTGGAGAAAAGATCCTTCCGCTTCGAGTAATTTTACTAGTCCCAACAATGTCAACGTCATTAGGATTAGCAGAATTATCATCTTGCTTTATGCCGTGGATGTAAACATCATCTCCATAATTCCACGGAATGGATTTGCTTGAGGAATACGGTATTGGGCCAGGTGCAGTAATAATTAGGGGAACTACCTTGGGCTCAGCAGTAATCTTCACAGGCGCTCTAGCAGTGGTAATCTTCACTGGAATTTTGGATCTGGCAATCACAGATATTTCTTCAATAGGGTTTTCCACCTTAGGAATCTTTTCAAAGAGAATTGCACGATCATCCATCAGCCGTTGAATACCATTCCTCAACTTCAAGCAATCATTAGGTCGGAGTATACAGAGATCGCAATTTTCAGCACAACCTGGAAATAAACCAGCTTGCAATAAACTCTTCTTGATGATCAGGAGAGGAGATGCTAAGTCAACTATATTAGAAATGTGGGAATTGTCATCCACAGCATTAACCGTCTTGTCATGATTAGGCATAGGAGCAGTGATGACATTAGGAGTCTCCGGAGGATCAAATTCAATTTCTCCAGCGTCGATCATATCCTGAATCTTATTCTTCAACAACCAACAATCGTTTGTATCATGCCCGGGTCTATCAGAGTGATATGCACACCTGGAATTGGGATTATAACGAGGAGAAGTAGTGTTGGGATTTGCAGGAGGATCTCTGAGGGTAATTAAATTTGCTTTTAGCATACCCTGCAGTGCTTGTGCTAAAGTCATATTGATCTTCGTAAACTGTCTTCTTGGTTGAAAGGATCAGCATTCTCGTCTTCCGAATCATTTTCTGTCTCCTCTTCTTGATCTTTCGGAATTCTAATCTTGACTCCTGCGGCCTGTCCTTTAAGCCTTCTTCCCGGGTTGATGTAACTCACAGCTTTCTTGTCTTTCTTCTTCTCGAGCAAGAGAGCCTTCAGCTCCTCCTGCCCCTTGGATAAGTTCAAGATCATCTCCTGGAATTGAGCATTCTGAGCCTGGAGATCTTTGACTGTTTGTTCGAGAGCCATATTTCTGTTTAGAAGGAAGACCGTGAGAACAGTGATCCTTTAGAATACCTGTTATGCGATGTTATGTTATGCTATGCAATGTATGAAATGTTTTCAAGGACTTTTGGAATTTAACTTTGCGTAAACCACCGAGAAAGGAACTTTTATTAATAATTTCTTTAATCAATGTTTATTACAAAAAATAATAAAAATACAATGAAAGCTCAAGTCTCCCAGGGACGGCTTCTTTTGGGGCGGAGATACGCATTGAGTCTTCGTTCCTTATTAAGCTGGCTGGTGAGCTCTAATACTTTCTTACTTTCAGCACAGAACTGAGCTTCAAAAGTATCCCTTTCCTCTCTCAACTGGATCCAAGATTTCTTCAATTCTTCAACATTGGTAGGCATATCTGGATAAGGAATGATCTGAGGGGTACCTCCTTCAACTCCTGGTTCAACAATCAGCGGTCCGACTGCAAGATATGGCATGGTAAGCTCACGAGCTCTGGCGCGTACCCATCTGAGATAAGGTTCCATAGGAATAGAGTTTTTCTGTCCTAAAGTACTTCTTTTCACCATGCCCCAAGCTCGTACAAATCTTTGACGGAGACCTTGAGAGTCGTTGTCATAGTCAAACACAGTGCCTTGAATAATTATTTCATGTGGACCATCTCTTCGAGCATAACCAAACTGACGTAGGGCTAAAGCTGGGTTATAAGTAATACCTCCTCTTATCCCCAGGAGTGGTATGTTAGAGAATTCTCCGCAACGGTCAATGATGATAACGTTTTCTTCGAGATGAGAACACCAACGGATGTCTGAATGGGAGAGCGACATTATCCTTTGAGACCATTTCAAATTTTGCTCATTCTTCAAGACTGATGGAGGAAGGTGCGAAATAAACCACCTAGATAATAAAGGTACGCAGCACATGAGAGTCCCTTGCCTTTTCATAGTACGAGTGTGAAGGGAATGCAAAATGTCTCCAAGCAAGGTAGGCACAGGGTTATGAGTGAGAAATATCCTAACAGCATTCATGTCTATGAATTGATCTGGATTAGGAAATAGCACCAAACCATAGATTAGTAGTGCTAGGACATCTTCGAAAGCATGAATATTCATAACTTTTAGGAATTCTCGGGCCTTATTTATCAGAAATTTGGCAAGTAAACCCTTAACTCCACTTCTTGTTACCCAATTGGTTTCAATGTCGGACTTTGTCACGTGTAAAGCTGCGGCAACTTCTTCAGACTTCGGAATCTTTTCTAAACCACTGAAAGGTGTTTGATCAAGGATAGGTATCCCAAGCAGCCTGGAAAATTCTTCTAATGTGGGTACCAACTGATAATCTGTGAAGGTGAAACAATGATGTTTAGGATCGAAGAACTGGAATAGAACTCTCATCATATCTTCTTTGAAACCGGTGGTAACTAAATTGAGGAGAGAACCATGTTTCTTGATGAACTGAGCATGATTGGGCAGTTCTGACACTAAATCCTTGAGTTGAGGAGAGATCGCTACAAGATTGATCCGGATAGTCTTCCTGGAAGCCATAGCCTATTTGCAATGCAAAGTTAAACCCCTAAGTCCTTGAAATGGTTAGTACAATGTCATGATGTCATGATGTTATGATGTTATGATGTTATGATGTTATGATGTCAAGTAAGTAACAGACACAAACAAGTCACACCGCAATCATTCCTAGGTTTTAAGGCTTGCATGAGTTCCATAGGTAAGTACCCTCCCCACTGAAGTTTGGTTGGTTTCACCTGTCCTAGAATAGTAATCGGGTTCTAGAAGGATCTCAAATCATCGACCTTTCCTTAAGTCCACTTCAGTGCAACACCAAGCGGTTGACCAAAATTTCCCTAAAGTCCAATCTCAAAGAGTGTAGTATCGAGTCTCAACCAACCCCAGTCGGAACCGAAGTCAGTTATCTCACTACTTTCTAATGGCTAGGATGAGTCAATTAGGGTTCTAAAGGTCTGGTTAATGCTTTGATGACACCACGCAGACGCCAAATTTTTCCTCAAGTAAACATGAGGAACATCAGGACATCCAAAGTGTCACATTAACCGTAGCCATCATTTTAACCATTCCAGTATACGCCGGATAGTCGCGATGATCTCGTGCTACTTACCTAAGGTACACTAGATCCGGGTGTAGGATCTTTCACTCAAGCATAAAATACCCAAGCAGTCCCTTAAAAGTAAATCAGACAATTCAAATAAATGATCTTGTTTTTTAAGGCAACCTCTCTTTTTAAGTCCCCAGCAGAGTCACCAGTTCTGTCATACGGTGAACTGACTTGGTGTGTTTTTGCTTTGCAAAGCAAATGTCGCGGATAGCAAGAGTCGCCACCGACTTTCTTTTATCCAATAAGGAAAGGCGGAAAAGAACAGGAAAGACCTTGATTAGATTTTGGGTTCGGGAGGTATATTATACAAAGGGAAGGTGTTAGCACCCTTTGTATCCATGGTTATCCATGGGCTCTTAATTGCTTGATCACTTATGTTTTTCTTGTCTAAAAAAAGTGTTCGAGAATTGTTTAGAAAATGTTTTGAAAAGAGAGTTTAACTTTGTAATGATTCTTGTACGAATGTATACAAAGTATTTATCTCGTTTAATTTTGAAAGCTGTTTAGAAAAATATAACTTGGCAATGATTCTAGTATGAATGTATACCAAGTGGTGATTTTCTAGTAGAAGTTTTACAAAGGGTGATGTATGAAAAATGTTTTAGGTTGTGAGTCAGCATTTAAGAGTTATACCTACCCAAGGTCTTTATGGGCGTTTCCTATCCTTATGAGGGTAAAATTGTCCTTACTATTGAGAAGTAAGTAGTTTTATCCTTTGGATGTAAAAGGGACATCGTAGGGTCATCGATTGGTCATTGAAGGCAACATTTGTAAGGATACCTTAGCATTTGAAGGGACGATCATCATTTAACCGTAGGCTACAACGACGGGTCATCGAGGGACAAAAATCATATATTCGCAGGCAACATCCGAGGGACTATGATTTATCTTATAGGGGCATGATGATTTAACCGAAGGGTCTTTGCTAAGTGCATCCCCACATTCGCGGGACATGACCGTAATACCGTAATACCGTAATACCGTAAGGCAACAAAGAGAGGTCCAAGATCACATATTCAAAGGCAATATTTTATAATCAATTAGGTAATTAGGATGAATCTCCACGTTATAATCAATTAGGTAATTAGGATGAATCTCCACAGGGGTATCTCACAAATAAAGTGGAATACCTAGCAAGCTATCTTTTCCAGGAGTATGTGAGCCCTTACAATATTCAGCAAACAGGTCAGAATACCAAATCAGGGTGCAATCGAGAGTTGCACCAAACCAAAAGGAATCACAACAGTAATAATGTCAGGTAAACCATGCATGGTTACAATAAAACATGTCAGATTAGCAAAAATCAGAACAGAAAAATCAGCGACTGTCACGTTCGCTGCTGCCTCGCCTAGCGAGGGCCTGGCGAACCCTCGCTACATGTTCGCTTAGCGATGTGCTAGCGAACGGCTGCGGGTTTTGAATTTAAGAACAATACGATTTCAGCAAGCTCCACACCCTATGGCAACCATTACAGAAATTTTATGGTTAAACATTCAAGATATCCGTACATATTTAAATCCACATGCAAAACCTAAGATATATTTATAAATTCAATCATAATACCACATGTAAATTGGAAGCATAAAGCGGTAGTGGTAGTGCAAACCTGTTGGCAATTGAATTGCAACGTTGAATTGGCAGATCACTCTTAGGGTTGGTGCCGGATTGAGTTGGGCGGAGGTAACCTTTGTGCAGATGAGTTTCCTTCAAGGTTTCCTTTAGGGTTGCTCTGAATTCTCTGGGTTAGCCTCCAGGGTTTGTTGTTCCTTCTTTCTGTCTCTGTCCGTCTGTCTCTGTCTCCGTCTCTGCGTTTTTTTTCTTCTGACTGAAGTTGTGGTATTTATAATGATTTTTTGTGACCTAATGGGCTCAGAATGAAGCCCAAAATTTCTGGTATTCGCAAACTTCGCTAGGCGAATGGTGTAGCGAAGGGTTCGCTAGGCGAAGGATTTTGCTCGCCTAGCGAGCAAACCAGTTTAAGTCATTTTCTGGATTTGGCCACCTGTGTGCTGGGTCTTTGTTCCTTTAAGATCAATGTCTTGAAAAATGAGTTGGAGTGCCTTGAAAAATATCTTGCAAGATTAACGGGAAAATTTTGGGGTATGACAGAGAGCAAAATAGGAAAATGCAAGGTTGGATAGAGGTATAAGAAGAGGAATTCAAGAGAGAATTGTATCACTTGCTAGGAGTTCAGGTAAGGGTGGAAAATTATTTCAATAATAAGGGTTAATGCATGAAGGGTGGGATAGAAGAGCCCTTAAACTCCAATAGGGCATTTGGGATTTTACTAAAATTTGAATTTTTATGATATCTTGATGTTATATGTTATGATCATTGATAATTTTTGTGCACTATGTGTGACTGTATTTTCTGTTTTGAATGTTGGGATAATTTCACCATTGTTGAGACTTTCGGAGTTTATAGAATTGATAAAGTTATGACTTATATGATTTAATTGATGTTAATATGTGATAAATCGTAAATTTGATGTTTTATTCATTGGATAAGTGTTGAGTTTCGAATTCTAAGATCGGGACTTTTTACAGAATCGAAATCGGAGGTCCGGAAGGCCTCCAACGGAGAAAAATAAGTTTTTAGGCTATTCTTCGAACCTGTAACCGGCTATCGGTCTGAGTGTAATCGGTTAGCACTTGAAAAATAGGTTTTTGGACTGTTTTCGAAGCCCGTAACCGGTTACCGGTTTGAGCGTAATCTGTTACCACTGTTACATGAAAAACTTAGGAAATTGAAAATGACGTAACGTGAGCTTCGTAGCTTTGTTTGACGTGCGGTTTGAAGCGTTAGAAAGATAACACATAGTATTATCTCATGGTGATATCTTAAGAGGATTAATATGATGTATTTAGCATTAAATTAATTGTTAATTAATTATTGTTGTAGATGCCTTAGTTGTTATATGGAAGTTATTTATGTGAAAGTTGCAATTGTCGATTTTTCGTATTTGGTTGGTTATTGGCTACTATTAGATGCCGTATGATGCTGTTTTAATGTCAGTTTCTGATTTATCATGATTTTAATCGGTATTATATAGTAAATTATGAATGATGAATATATGCCAATGATAAATGATTGATTAAACATGAATAATTATTGTGCGACAATAATGTTTTCATGTTGATGTTGCTATAATGATGTTATTAAGATGATTGTGTTGATGTTGTTGTGTTGGTGTTTTATGATAACAATATGAACATGATGAAATTATATCGATGATGTGGTGTTGATGTTGACATACACGGTCAAGATTGGACCGATGTGTATGTGTTGATGATACTATTATTGTTGTATATTGGGAGCCATGCATCCATGTTGTCGGAACTTCAGTTCTAGTTATTTGGTGAGCCTCGATCCTATGGTGATGGATCAGGTGCGTGTAGCTAATTTCTATTATGGGGGATTAGTGAAGCGTTACCAATGGTATAGGTAACGATTTTGGCGTTCTCCGATTCCAAGAGGGAATCGATCCTATGGTGGGGATCATGGAGTGAAATGAACATAAGTGTTCATATTTGGTACCACATGCATGTTGAGTCGGTTTTGAATCCATTTCATAAGTGTTGCATTTATATTGGTTGTGCATGATTTTGATGATATTTGAGAAGTTGTTGTGTATGATGTTGATGATGATTTAGGTGTGAGAATTACAATATGTTGTTGCAAATGATTATGTTGAGTGAAATCTATCTTTCATGTTATTCCTTTTATAATTGATTATGATTTCTCACCCTTCTGTTTGAGTGTTGCCTCTACGTGGGCATCATGTAGATACTCAGGAGTAGACCCTATGGAAGTAATTTGAAGGCATCTTTGTAGTGACTTCCATTAGTTATCGTTATATAGTGGAATTGTACTCCGATCATGTAACATCAGGTTGGGGTTGAATGTTTGGATTAAATTATAATGCTTTATGATGAATCGTATTATGTTGAATATTTTAAGTTGCTGAGTTGAAGTATTTATGACTCTTTATGATGTTTTTAAAATTGAAGTTTAAAACTAAATGTCGTATGCTCTTCTACCTTCTTTGAATGTTGATGTTGAATTATGTTGCGTTGATACCTAAATGAAGGTGAGCATGCGATGACAGGTTAATATTTTAGTTGTAACACGTGTTACGGGGAAGGATGGCTTATCTTTTATGAAGTGTGACACCCTTGTGTTGGTAATTGTTTAATTAATTTCGTTAATTATACATGGGGTTTATAAGGGTGTTACAAAACAAGTTGTAAAGGTGTCTTTGATACTCACAGAACCTTAGACGAGCAACAATCAAGCTAATGACATTAAAGGAACGCTTAATGGAAGGCAACCCATCAGATACAATTTTTTAGTTCATTCACATTTAAATTTCATGTTATTTTTTTCTAGACGTTTTCTATTTTGTAGGATGTGGTTAGGTGAAGTTTTATGAAAAACATAGAAAAAGAATGAAGATAAAAGATGAGAATGTAAAAAAGTTTGGAGGAAAAAGAGTGAAATGTCTCATGGAATTATCGTTGTCACGATATACCCATTATGGGCATGATACAGTCTCATCGCGACCGTGATGCACCCCATCATGGTTGTGATATGAACATTGCAAGAAGACAAGTTACAATTAAAGAGTCGTTAGCAATTGTGACGACAATATAGGCCATCCTAGCCACGATGGAGGCCCGAAAAAACCTATATAAAAAAGAACCAAGCTAATATGTTTCGTACAACCTTTGTGCAGTCACTTTCAACCATCATTTTATTCTAAAATTATCTAGAAATTATCAAATTATTCTTATTATTTCTCTACATGCTCAACTCTCTTTATGTTCTAGTTAAAATGGCCCCCAAACGCAGCTGCGTATCTGGTACATCCACCTCATCTGCACCACCAACTCAACCAACACCCATATATCCAACCCATAACTTTCTCTTCCAAGAACACACTAATAGGTTCTTAAAAGTGAAGAACTATAAGGTAGTTCTGGAGAGAGCTTTTAATTTGGATCAGACTTAAAAATTTGATTCAAGAGACAATAAGGTAGTTCTATGCGAATGTTTTCAATCATAATCCAAACTCCTACATGTCATATGTGTGACATAAACGTATAAATTATAGTTCTAATGCAATTAACGCCTTACTTGTTTGTGTCCCTTAGGCCAATGTCGAATTCAAAACAAAAGGGGTCGCAACAACATGCCAAGCAAGCAAATGTTTGAAACTATGAAGAATGCAATTTGTCAACCACGATCAGAATGATTTGTTGTGTAGTGCATTTTACTAAGGGTCATTACAACATAAATGTGCCCAATTCCAAAAGCATGGGCCTAATTTTTTTCCAAAGTCTAGAGGTAGCTTCTAATGCTTAAGAGTTTATAGTGGAGAGTTTTGGGTCTAATGACTATCTTGAACTAGGAGCCTATAATGATGGGCGTGTAATGGAAGAAAATATCAAATACATGGCTTATGTACCACATTGTGATTGTGACCATTTTTGTATAACTAACAGGACATGTATCCCATTTCACTTGGAATATTAAATATTTACACCATTTTTTGCGTTAGGTAGAAGATTAATTTCCTTTTCCAACGCAAAAGAATAAGTTTGGGGTTGCTCTTGGAAGTCAAGGTGTTTCTGAGTCATTGTCTAATGAATAGGAAATATTCAAGATATTACTCCAAAGATGTATGAATCATAATATGAGTACTATGGAAAATATGACACATTTTATTAGAGGTCTCTAAGCTAAAGCAAGAATGCTTTTGGATGCCTCAGCTGGAGGTACCATAAGAACTAAGAATGAGATGAGGTGAAAGAACTGATGAAAGAATGTGCCAGAGTACTGCTCAAGTGATCGAACAATTAAACCAAAAGGCATAATTAAATTAGATTTAAATACATATGTTATAGCTCAACTCGAGGTTATTTCGAAATAGTTAGCTGCATCCACACTTGTTTCTGCAAACGTGAGTCAAGTTTAGACACTCCAATATGATTTTTATGGGGAAGGACACGCAAACATAAATTGTGTACTAGAGGGGGATAATGTTGTAGCTCAATATGAACAATCTAAGAAGAATAATCCTTATTCCAACACATATAATCATGGCTGGAAATATTAACCAAATTTTAAGTGGAGCACTAATCAAAATTTGAATCCAAATCATGGAGTTCCACAGGTTCCTCAAGCACCACAAATGAAACCATCAACACTTAAAGAAGCCTTGACCAACTTTGTGAAAACCAATTAGTCAAGTTTTAAACAAGTAAGGAAGAATCAGGAAGCAATGTTTAAGACCCAAATAGAAATGACCAAGAGTCGGAACACTATGAGTAAGAACATCTAAGCTTCCATCCAAAATCTATAAATGCAAATTGGACAATTATTTAGACAAATGGAAGTGCAAGCTAGTTTAAGAAGGGGATTTGTTGGAAATACGATAGCTAACCCGAAAAATGAAATTGCAAAGTCGTTGAGTTGATAAGTAGAGTGGTACCTTCAAACCTAAATGTTAGTGCTGAGAGAAAAGAAACAAGTGAGGGTGAGAAAAAGAGTGAAGAAGAGGTAGTAGTTGAAAAAGAGTCTAACGAAAAATCAAACGGAGAAAAAGTGAGGTAATAAGCAAAAACGAAGTTAGGGGGGATACCTTTGATAAACTCATAGATAGAGACCCGCCTTTGAGAAGGACCAAGAAACAGATGTTGAATGAACATAACCTAGAGCTACTTGACTATATCAAACCACCTTACTCGATCTTGAAAATGACACCAATGAAGGAAATGGAAGTGGGTCAATTCAAAAAGTTCATGGAGATGCTACCAAAAATATAAATTAACATTCCATTTTAGGAAGCTCTCAAACAGATGCCAATTTATGTTAAATTCATGAAGGCGCTCTTATCGAGAAATCATAAATTAAAGTATGACGAGAATTTCGCTTCATCGGAATGATGTAGTGCAATAATCCAGAAAAATCTTCAACCAAAACTCAATGATTCATGTATATTTACTATTCCATGTTCTTTTGGTTCACTAAATACCAATCATGCTTTGTGTAATTTAGAAACTAACATCAATTTGATGTTGTTGTATATGATGAGAAATTTAAATTGTGGAGAACCCAAACCGACTCTGATGACTCTGACATTAGTTGATTGATCCACGACTTACCTGTATGGAGTTCTAGAAGATGTACTTGTTAGAGCAGATGATTTGTTGTTTCCATCCAATTTTGTTATTCTTGATATGTCAGAAGACTCTGAAACACCGCTAATGTTAGGTAGATCATTTTTAGTTACAAGTATAGCTTGTGAAGATTTTCATTACAACACCTTACTTCCTGACTCGAAAAATAATTAAATATAATATGTATAAGACATAAATTCTTCAAATAGGATGCTACTCATGCATAAAAAAATATACATGAACCATATAACAGTAAATTAAATCACTTGATAAGCAGCAAAAATTCTATGCATAAAAAGCCTCAACGATAATAAGTTTTGAAAATGGTTCAACATAACAAACAAAGGAAAGATATGCAACATAAAACAAATGAAGAACATCTCATTCCCCTCGTGTTACATATAAGAGTGACTCCAACTATAGACTCGAACAACAGGAAACTAAAGAGGCACAATTCCATCCTCCACATCTAGCTCCTACTCAGGTACCTAATTGTCTGTACTCCAGAGGAGCACATAAACAATAACACAAAACGGGGTGAGAATATGTTCAAATAATAATTGGTGCACAAAACATCAGGATAAATTTACACATCACAAATCATACACATATAAAAATTCACCACAATATCACGTATTCATATTTCACTCACATCATAATCAATCACCAATCATAATGTTATTCATCACATTCAAAATCACACAAATCCATACAAGAGTATTCAACAACACTCAAACATCTTATAACGTACAACCATTATGTATTGCAATGCAACATCGACTCAACTCATACATACGGTACCGACTACAAATTTTCTTCATACGAATCGGGTCCCTTCTCTGAACCCCGAGCCCCCACTCTGAGCTCCAAGTCCCTAGTGTGAGCTTAAGACAAGTCATTAGTCCCCTGTTTGAATTTATGACTCGCCTCTTTCACAACACGACAACATATGATGCATGGCATATAATAATGAATGACAAGAACACAATAAATGAGTACAACCACACATCTGACTGTAAACAATCATGCAATAACAACACATAACAATAAATACAACCCCACTTATGACTATAAACAATCACACATACAATGCATCACCAGTAGTTCTGACTCCAAACTACTCATCTCATTAATTCATCAGCAAGCATGTACAATAATTCACATAATTGTACTTGCATTTCACAACATATATTCACGCATTCAATATACATTAACACATCACTCAAACATATCAATTTATCTCATTGAACGCAACCAAACAGCAACCAACAGTCATTGGAATCGGAAAATAGACCAATAACTCCACACAAAAACAACAACCATGTGATATCATTCTTGCCATGTGAGGAAAGCATCTTGCGGGGTGAAGCTCGTTGGGAAAAATCATCCAGACCTATGAAACCAAAAGCGTGTTCTTCCATTGTAGCAACTCTATAACTCAAAACTCAAATCCGAAAAACACCTAAGTGGTCAAGAATTGATACATACATAATTACCACATAATGTCATGTTAATTCTCATCTATTTAACATGTTATTCTATTGATTAATCACCAAAATCATATTTATGATAACACACGAAATCCCACAATTTCAACACAACCACTTCGTTCATGAGCAATTTAACATGAACAACAATTGATACAACATCAAACACTAATTTCAATCAATTAATTTCATAAAAACATAATCTTAATCATCATTTATCATATTAAAAGCAAACAAAATAGAATACAAAATCCTATTGGAGGTTAAAGGAAACCTCTCTATCCTTTCATGATTAAGGAACCCTTATATGAATAGTATCTTTCCCTTACCTTGTAAATTCAACAAACGCACAAGCAAGCAAGCTTAGATGGTCTTCTCTCCCAAATCCCTAGCTCTCTCTCCAATTAATCACATAATTTCCATTATTTTCACTTTAAGCCCAATTCTTACTATTCTCTTAATTTCTAATATTCTAATTAATTAAAATTTACCAAAAATCTAATTAATTACACACAATTCACAATAAGTTTCGTCGCCGATCAAACACGTCATAAATCAAATTAATTAATTAATTAATTAAATAATTCAATAAATAGTTAAATAAATGAATAGTTAGATTGGGGTGTTACAACTTTCCCCCACCTAAAGAATTTCCGCCCTCGAAAATTTCCTGATGGGAAAATATTTGGATAAGACTCTCTCATTCTACTCTCGAGCTCCCACGTCACACTGCCACCAGCGGGACCTCCCCAAACAGATTTCACTGAAGCGGTCTCCTTTCCTTATAAGAGCTTGACTTCACGATCCTTAATCCTCAACGAAAAAGTCTCAACTGTCAAGTTCTCTCTAACTTGTACATAATCTAATTGAATCACATGAGATGGATCATGAATATACTTCCTCAACTACGATACAAGAAAGACATCATGAAGATTCGAAAGAAATGACAGTAACGCAACTCAGTAGGCCACCTCTCATACTCTTTGAAGAATCTGGTAAGGACCAATGAAATGCGAGATAAGCTTCTTAGACTTCAACGCACGACCAACACCAGTTACTAGAGTAACTCTCAAGAACACATGATCCCCCACTTGCAACTCAAGTATTTTCCTCTTCTTGTCATGATAGATCTTTTGATGACTCGATGAGGCTTTAATCTTCTCTTAGATAATCTTGATCTTCTTATTAGTATACTGAACTATCTTAGGACCAAGCACAACACTCTCACCAGAATCATACCAACACAAAGGTGTCCTACACATCCCACCATACAAAGCTTCGAACAGTGCCCTACCAATACTAGAATGGAAATTGTTGTTGTAAGTGAACTCATCCAACGATAAGTAACTGTTTTAGTTACCTCCTTGCTCCAAAACACAAGCTCTTAGAAAATCCTCCAAAGGTTGAATAATCCCTTTTGTCTGACCATTTGTTTGCGGATGTTAAGCAGAACTCAACTTCAACTTAATACCCAACGCTTCCTACAAACTCTTCCAAAACCTCGATGTGAATCTCAGATCCCTATCAGAAACAATACTCAAAAGAATATCATGCAAGCTAACAGCCTTATCAATGTACAACTCATCCAACTTCTGCAAGGGGTAACTTATCTTAATCGGAATGAAATGAGCCTACTTAGTCAGTCTATCAACAATAACCCATATGAAATTACATCCTTTTTTCGTCTTCGTCAAACTCATCACAAAATCCATAGAAATGTTTTCCCACTTCCACTCAGGATTACTCAACGGTTGCATCAACCTAGATGACTTATGATGTTCAATCTTCGACTTCTGGCAAGTCAAACACGCATAAACGAACTCGGTTATGTCCTTCTTCATTCTTGGACACCAAAACATTTTCTTCAAGTCTTGATATATTTTAGTAGCACCGAGATGAATACTCAAATCACTCTTATGACCTTCCTCAAGAATACTCATCTTAAGCTCTGGCATATTAGGCACACAAACTCTGTCTCTAAATCTCACCACACCATTCTCATCTATCCTGAAATCACCTCATTTACCTTAATTGATTAACACTATTCGATTCACAAATTCCAAATATACTTTTTAAACTTATCTGATCTCTTCAAGGACACCACTAGTCAGTCTTAAAATACCCAACTTTACATTGTTAGAATTCATTTCACACAACAGACTCGGATCTATGAATTGCTCAATTAAATCCAATTCTTGAACCATAACATCAACATTGGCAATGACTTCCTTCTCAAGGCATCAATTACGACATTGACTTTACCAAGATGGTAACTCAAGCCAAAATCATAATCCTTTAATAATTTAAGCCACCTCCTATGCCTAATAGTCAACTCTTTCTGATCAAAGAGATACTTCAAACTCTTGTGGTCACTGAACACTTCAAATATGGAACCAAATAGATAATGCCTCCAAATTTTCAACATGAACACCATGGCTGCCATAATTACTCTTATGAATGTTCAACTGTCTGGAAGCATAAGCCACAACTTGACCATTCTGCATCAACACATCACCATATCCCATCTTCTAAGCATCACAATACACAACAAATGATTCATTTGGACTCAGAAAAATCAACATTAGAGTTGATGTCAGCTCATTCTTGAGTACTTGAAAACTCTTTTCACACCAAACACTCCATACATAGGCTTGACCCTTTCGAGTTAAATGAGTCAATGGAAAAAGCTAACTTCGAAAAACCTTTGATAAACCTTCTGTAGTGACCAGCCTAACCAATAAAACGCTCGATCTCAGTAACAGACTTCAGAGTCTCCCATTGTAACACTGCATCTATCTTTGATGGATCCACTGCAATACCACCACTAGATATCACATGACCAAGGAAACACATCTTTAAGATGCTCCCCATGCTCTTCATCAAACTTAGAATATATAAAAAAAAAATCATCGATGAGCATAACCAGAAACTGATCTAAGTGCAAATGGAATATTATATTAATGTACTCCATGAACACTTCAGGCGCATTAGAAACACAAAACGGAATCATAGAATACTCATAGTGACCATATCTAATTCTGAACACAGTCTTCGGAATATCGTTTGACTTCATAAAATCTGATGATAACCCGAATATAAATTAATCTTGCTAAACACATAAGCACCAACCAACTGATTTGTGATATCATCAATTATCGGAAGTGAATACTTATTCTTGATAGTAGCCTTATTCAGCTACCGATAATCAACACACAACCTCATGCTACCATATTTCTTCTTAACTAACAGCATTGGCGCTCCCCACGGAGAAACACTCGTTCGAATAAACTTCTTCTCAAATAGATCCTCTAACTGTTTCTTCAGCTCACTCAGCTCTGAAGTAGGCATCCTATAAAGAGCCGTCGATACAGAATAGTACTAGGTACTAAGTCTATAGCAAACTCCACCTCATGCTCTAGCGGCAAATCACTAATGTCATCTGGGACACTTCAGGAAACTCACACACACAATAGGTAGATTCGTAATCATAATGTCGCTTCCTAATCTCAAGGACACGAACACCGTGAACACTTGAGCACTATCTCTCAAGGACACCATACCTATCTCGCGGTCATGAAACTCGACTATATACTCTCCTCAGATTTAAGAAACTTCACCGATTTATCAAAACCGATTGAAATCTAACCAATTCATTCCCAGAATAACATCAAGTTTTCTTAGAGGCAAACAAACCAAGTCAATCTCAAAATCTCTACCATAAATTATCAAAGGACAATTCAAGCACACCAATAAAATAGCTACTAAACCATTTGCCGGGATATCAATGTCCATATTACCAATCTTAGCATACACTTCTAAATTCAATTTTTATACACACACGATAGATATGAATAAATTCAATCTTTAGGCGAGAGAATTTTTTTTCTCTTTTCTTTCTCAACAATTGCTATGATACTCTAAGTTCATTAGATTGCTCGAGTGAACAGAACGTGGAACATATGAAATGATGAAATGATAAATTAATTAACACATCATTGTGATAAATCAATTTTATGATTTGATTTAGTGCCATATTAGCAAGTGTATCAAATTCTAAGCCTTTACGTTAAAGAGTTAGATGAAGTCGGCAAAATAATGAAGTAATAATCTTTCTTTTGCCTGGTTGGTATATCTCATAACACACTACTTGCATGTGAGGTCTATAATCCAGGTATAGAGCCTTTTGACACATACTTAGCCTTTTTGATTTACTTCCTTCTTCCCATAATAAATTACATAATAAGTTATTCAATTAATCATTGTACAAAGATAAAAAAAATATTTTTATTAAAGTACTGTTATCATATATTAGAAATTATAAAAATAATATTAATTAAAATTAAAAAAAAATATATTAAAAATTAAAATAGATAAATTATTTTAAGACACTCTTTTATTTTAAATAAATCATTTATTATAAAACGGAGAAAATAATATACGGATTCAATAGATTATGAATTTAATAATTCAACTTGGACTTAGTAAATACAAATATTTTGGTTAATTTTGTAAGGTGAAAAACAAGTTCGTTATTTGTCTGAGTGAACATATTTTTACCTAATTATCGTGTTTTAAAGTGAAAAATATATGACTGAGTAATTTTAGTTTATATTTAGTTTTATGAGTTGTGTTTCAGATTATATATCTTTTATGAGGTAGTGAATTGATTTTAATTATAAAATTTATAATTTATATTTTTTTATAAAAAAATATGAGAAAAAAAAACATAATAACAATACGAAAATTTAACATAAATTTTTTAAAATTATAGAAAAAAATTACGGTCATTATCAAATAATAATTATAGAATAACACAATATAATAATTATTAAAATATATAGACTATCCTCAATATTTTCACTCTCTAAAACAAATATATAACTATTTTTCACAACACTCAACCAAAGAGTATGAGAGAAAATATAAAAAGTCAAATATAAGATTAATGTGTTTTTGTTTGTTGCATTTTATAACGAAGAACATGAATTTATTATATATCATTGGAGTTTCTCTTCCTCTACAAATTTAAACATATAAACTATCTACAAATTTAAACATATAAACTATGTGTGATTTCTTCAATATGTATATTTTTAACCGATATCAACAAACTCTATCTTGATTGAAATAATACATCAACTTTCATTGTCTTTATTAATAAT
The DNA here is from genome assembly GCF_024323335.1 of Lathyrus oleraceus. Taxonomy (NCBI): domain Eukaryota; kingdom Viridiplantae; phylum Streptophyta; class Magnoliopsida; order Fabales; family Fabaceae; genus Lathyrus; species Lathyrus oleraceus. Next base: position 494,143,197 of record NC_066582.1, on the reverse strand, counting down.
CATAATTTATTAAAACTATTATATTCCACCATAAATAGTATAGTTCAAACACTATCATACTCCAAGAGTTTTCACATTATTCAAAAACTATCTTACTTCACTGAAAAAAAAAAGTATATTTCACTTGAAGAAAACACTCCATCATTTATAATCTCTTGTAATTGTTCAAACACTTTGAAAAGTGTTTGAGTGAAAGTGAGAGGAGTCTCATATTATATGGGAGTTCTTAATAGAAATTCCTAGGTAGTATTAAGAAATTGAACAATACAAAATTTGCCAAAAACTATTATGACAGGTCCCGATTCAAGAAGCAAGACTCCAAAACATTTTTAGGGATATTTTATTAGAAACTAGAGGCTTAAAAATATATTTTAGTGTGTTTATGATTTAGCCGTATAACTTTACGAAAAATCCCTTTGTGTTTTACAAAACACGATTGACTCATGCACGATAGGGTGAGCTTTCACACTTCCTCTCTTTCACACATTTAAGCTTCAATACTTGTCAATTAATCCAATCATATAGACACTTTCTTGAATCTTCTTGGATACGATGCTTGAGCTTTATTCACATTGAGTACCATCATCAGATAATGTTTGCAATGATCATCAAACCATAACTTGTCTTCTTACATTTTTAACCACTTGCGATATTTGAATACTCATAGGTTGTGATGAAAATTGTTATACATGTTCATAATCAAACACTCCTTTTAGTTGTCATCATCAAAAGCACATTAACATGTTTTGATCGATTCTTCGAATATCTTGCAAAACATGGTTCCACATAAGAATCCAACTCCAAATGGAGACGCTAGTGATCACAATAACCTCTTTCTAAAACATCCATATATGACTCAAATTCAATCATTAAAGAAGACTGTCAATATCTTGTCAATCTCATCATATCCTTTAAACATTACACATCTCATTTTGAAAACAATGGCACTTCTACTAGTGAAACCTAAAATGTGATTTCTAGCATCTTAAAGACATGAAATTCTTTTCACAAAAATACATTATAGATACTAGATTTTGGTGCTTCAAGTCATGTGTCCATAATTTTGCGCAATGGAAACGAAATCTTTGCATTCTATTCGGATACCATTCCATTTACAAATAATCTATATCTCCATAATGTGCTTTACATTCTCCAATTCATTGAATTTCAACGTAATATTCTCATATGATCGTATAATACATGATTTTGTTTCTAAAAAGATGATTGAGAATGTGTACCACATCAACGGACTTTACATTCAGAAATATATCCATGTTGAAGGAGAATAGCGATCCAAAACACAACTGTTTACTGTGGAAATTGGTAAGCAACCGCTGGTCCTCCCTAGGTCTTGAGACTAAGGGTTACTTGCAGGATCGACCAGTTGATCCTAGGACATGTGCTAGTGCAAGTGTGGCTTATTCAATTCGACGAACTAACTTTGTGAGGAACGGCTCCTGACAAAGTGTTGAACAAGCACAAGTTTTTCCACAAGAACGATTTAAAAGATGCTATAGCCTATGGGTGACTCGTGACCGACAACACTACAACATTCAAAAGATGTAAACGACGAACACGCTTTTGGTGAATTCTATTATCATAATAGAATCAGTGTTGACAGCGTAGATGACAACGTAAAGTGATAACTCAAAAGTAAATGAAATTACAATAAAATGTTCAACGGGAACAATTGAAAAGTAAGGAAGTTGCATTGAAATAAATGTGGTGATTCACGTACATAGCACTCTTAAAAACTCTTGCTTCCTCGGGCTGGGAATGAGAAGTTTCTTACAAGTGATTTTTAGTACAAGGTGAACACCTCGAGCCCCTAGTGGGATATCCTATTTATACTAACTAAAGAACCTGCCTACAGGCTAAAAACTCATAAAAACTAGCAGACGTCGTGTCACACGATCTGCAAACCGTTCTACCCACGTCTTCTAAACTGCTCCAGATTCTGGCGCTTTTATTCTTCTTGTAACTGCTAGTCATTTTCCAATTTCAAATTTCTCCCGCCCAAATATTTAGGGCGACACTGTCTTCTAAGTATTTGGCATGATCCAAAATCCTTTAAGTCCCCAGCTTCATTTTAGTCGACGGAATGGCCTGTCGCCCAAACATGCTTCTCCTGTCGGCTTCATCCCTTGATGACTTATGTTTTTTAATTCTTGCTCCTCTCAGGCACATCTTCATCCTTTGATGGGGTATAACCCCCAAATTCACAAGACCCTTTCACCAATTACGCTTTCAACATGCCTTAGAGATTTCTCGTGGTAACAAAATGCCCCCCAAAGATGCCATTTTCGAATGTCGATGTTGGTGAGATGATGACATCTTTGAGATGTCGACTTACCCCTTATTGCTTCCACTTCTACTTAGTGGGACCCCTGTTTGCCCCACGCTGATGACGTCATATAATCATGACGAACGTTTCCTTTTTCCCTCGAGACGCACAAAATCACGTCCCCCTCACTTCACGTCTTTATGACTGAAGCGTGTTTACTATCACAACTGCCTTCTCTCCTCCACGTGTCTGCAGACGTGGGAACATGGGCATACGTGTCGAAAATGGAAGATCAAACGTTCACTCCTCTTTGCTCAGGGTTTAACCCCTATAAAACCCTTGTTCTTTCTTCTTCTTCCCTTTTTTCGCCCTTTTGCTTTAGCACACAATCATCTCCTGCACTATGTGTAAAAACTCTTCTTCTCCGAAAACTTCCATTTCCTCCATGGCTAGCTCCAGCAAACCCTCCGCTGCTAAACTCACACGTCCTCTCACCATTGATGGTAAGGAGTACGTTCCTGAGCCTCCGTTTGCAGAAGAGAAGGCAAAAATCTGGCGTTCTCGGGTATTGATCCCTTTCTCCTTGGCTGACGAACCTTTAGCGTTCCTAGGTCCTCTTCCAGAAAATCGACGCCCTGAGATTACCAGAACAGATTCTTCCCTTTTCCCCTCCAGTCATATCTCTGAACCCTTGGTTTTTGCCCAAAAGCCTTTTTCCCTTCGCTACGTCGACATGAACTTCAGGATTGCTCCTCCCAAAAACTGTCCTAAGTTTTGTGCCTGGATGGATGGGTTAGAATCAGAGAAAATCGACCATTGGAAAAGGACAGGCATCTACACCCTTCTACAGATTGCCCGTTGTGGCCCTCCCCAGTCTTGTGGCATGTTACTAGCTGCCCTCCAATTTTGGGATAGTTCGATCAACTCTTTCCATACCAAGTGTGGCATGATCACGCCGACACTCCTGGATATCATCGCCATCACTGGCTTAAAACCGACTGGCGAAGTCTTCGACTGTGAAGCTGTGGCGCCAATCTCTCTGCGGTTTGACGTTGGTGACTCTCGCAAGCCGACGTACAACAATTTCATTGATCACCATGCCACCTCTTCAGGCCCTGTGACCGACGAGGAACATGTGGCTTTCCGGACCCTCAGGTTATCTCGCTTTGTTTTCTGCTCCAGATCTATGCAGATAGCCAAGCACTTTGCTCTCCTGGCAACTCAACTGCACCAAGAGCGTGATATCGCCCTGGGCCAATTGATTTTAGCTTCTCTCTACGAATCTCTATCTGAGGTCGTCTGTCAAATCAGACTCTTTGACCCTGAGAATTCAAAGAAGAAAAATGTGTTGGTCCATGGACCTTTTTAGTTCTTACAACTGTGGCTCAATGCCACTTTCTCTAAAGATATATCCCCCTATGGAATGAGAAGGGTCGTGTGTCCCCCAGAGGAACGACACCTTATTTGGAAACGATTGATCCCTCTGATGCCCATCGACAAAACCTTCCCTGACCTCTAAGTGTTTCACCTCTTGTTCAACATCATGCTGACCCAGACTAGCTATTCTAGGGACTTTATTAAACAAACATAATAAAGAAAAAGTCTTTTATTATTAATAAATAATTCGATACAAGTACCAAAAGCATTGGCCTATAGGGCTTACACCAACACATGTCTCATTATGTTTTTGAGATTCTTTTAATGAAGTTTTAAATTTTCTTAACGATTCCAATTTTGTATGTACTTATAACTTTGATGTATGACACTTTAGATTAGATCTTCCTTTTTCATACCATGTGTAATCGATTATTCATACGGCTTCAACATCAAACTGGGTTATAAGATCAAAGTTTCACTTTCTTGGAAAATTATGTGATTGGTCATATAATGGAGCATATGACTATCAGGGATATTGTATTCAACAATGACTAGATTTGGTATAGAGGATGATGTGTTTTTTCATCAAAGAGGACACAACAGTCTTGTGGTTAAAGTTGTACCATGCATCTTCATGGGAAAGGACTCAAGATGTTTTCAAACTATTCCAATGATAGAGATATCTTATGCCTTGTTACTTCAGAATAAACCATTCCACTAGTGAAGTAAAGTTTTGAGAAGAACATCTTAACTAATGATGGATACACTTTTCTTAAGGGGATGCAGAGGAAGGTGGACAAGCTTAGTTCTTAAAAAGTCTTAAAGAATTCACATTATTTAAAGCTTGTGAATCTAGGGTGTGAATTCTCAGGATGGTTATGTTGGAAAAATCTTGGAGGAATCTCTCTTCTTGTTGTTGAGAAGTGAAAGCATCAGAGAGAGGACTAAAGGAAAAACTCAACCTTCTAAGAGCCATGATGAATGATTTTAATGATTTAATACCTATTTATAGTGTGTCTCCTAAATATTTCTAGTGTGTAATTTTTGAAAGCAATCAATAGAGATTGTGCACATTCAAAATCACATCAAAATCATTCCAAAATTAGTTTCTCAATTGTTTGGGTTAGGACTCCAATCAATTAGGTGATCAAAATTTTCAAGATATTAAGAAATTTTCATCAATTCGAGGATTTGATTTCCTTGGGGACTATGTTTAGCTTAGATTTTATTTGAAAATATGCACTCCAAGCTTATCCATCGATTGCATCAAGGTGTCAATCAGTTGGGCTAACGTAAGCTAGCCAACTTTGTGCTTTTTAGGATTTGTGTTGGATTTGCTTTCTCTTATGCACCTTTGCCTAGCTTTATTTGCACCTCCTTACTATAAAAGACTATGTAACTTATCTATTGGGTTAGCAAAATTATTTTATTTGATGAGAAAATTAAATCCACTATTTTAAAGGATTAATCGGAGTTTTCCGATCATTTCAACTTTAAAATAGTGCTCTACGTCAATTTTAAAGAGGCTAGAAAAACTTACCCCTTTTAAGGGAGCACTAACCCATTGTGGCATGTAACTCTCTATGGATCATTAGATGCAAGAGTTAGTTTAAACAATGAGATAGATATGTCTATCATAGACACGCCCATTCAACCTACTATGCGGTTAGTTGATCACTGAGGATCAGAGATGTTAGATACCCTCAACAGGAAAACTTTTCTTTGATCATCATTAGGGTTGGAAATGAATCGAACAAACTCAAATAGTTTGAAACTTGATTCAAAAATTAAATTATTAAACTAGGTTTATGGACCAAATGAGTTGAATATGAGCGAAAAACTAAGTTCGTTAACTAAATTGGTTGAACTTAAACTATACATAATTCAACTCGTTAGGTTCATGAGTCAATTCTATTATATGTGAGAAGGACTATATTGTCTTTAAGAGTAGGTTTAAAGATTTACTTGAAATATTAACCCTATATTGTCTATTTTGCACTAGTTATGACATTAAAGCCGACAATTACATTTAGAGTCATCCTTGTTGGAGTATAATGATATTTGCTCAAATAATATGTGTGATGAAGGTTGCAGGTGTTGTAATCATTTTGTCATAGAAATGTATCAATTTCTAGTAATTTTTGGTGTACTATTTCATTAAGTCTGTAAGGTTCCTAAATATTTAGATGGAGTTGTGGATTTTTTAGACAAATTTAAACTCCAATTGAGTAGTTTTTGAATTAGACTTTCAAATGTATCTCTTGAAAGTTGTGTGGTTTTTGAATTAGTTGATTTTTGAGACAGTTAAATTCAATCTGATATTTTTTATTTATTTTTTTAGAAAAATATTAATTTAAAATGTCAAATATATTTAAAAAATAGCTTTTAAGTTCGTGAATCAAGTGAGGTTAACCTAACGAGTTGAACTGAATTGTACATGAACGTATAACAAGTTGAGTTTGAGCTTAAATTTTTTTTTGTCGAACTTGAACCGACATTTGAGCTGGATCAATTCTTAACGAGTTGAGGCGAGTTCGACACGACTCGACTCATTTCCAACCCTAATCACCATCGTTGATATCTACTATCAGCGGTCGTTCCTGAATCCGATACTTTAAATTCATAATTTTTCTTGTACACTCAAGAGTATACTTTTTGCTTTGCACAGCTTCATATAATATTGCTAAGGCTTCGAGTTGAAAATTATCCCTACAAAATATACTATGTTTTCACCTTTGATACCAAACTTTTAATGGGTCTCTCTGTGTTAGTTATTCTAGAAGGTCTAAGGATATCACCTTTAGACATTTTCAACCTATCAAAGTAAAATACCTCTAAACGGGTCAATTCTTTTCTTCCTATTTAATCCTCTATAAGTTCTTTATCTGATTTAAATCCCAGTCCACTTTTATTTAAGGAATGCTTTTGACTCTATAAGATCAAATCAAGGTTTTCTTTCCCAATAGTAAATTTACTTAGGGTTTCATGCAGATCTATCACTTTCTTTTTCAATGAGACACAAGTCTCACAAGTTTCAATTGAATTTCTAATATTGGCCTTTTCTAAATTAAGCATTTTATTGCTTTGTTCAAGAAAATATAGATACTCCTTAAGTTCTAAGTTGCGTTTTTTAGATATATCATTTTCTTCAATATACTTGACATTAATTTTAAACAATTGCTTATAAGATGGCTTAGTTACCTCATAATCATGTTCCTCATAAGATGCTTTCAAGCAAACTTCAACTTCTTCGTTTGAAGAGGATTCTTTTATGGTTCTCCCCGAGGTTGACTCTTTTTCGTTTGTGGAGGATTCATTTTCTCATCTTTTGAAGATTTCATTTGAAGATGCTTCATATCCTCTTACATATGAAGTTACTTCATTTGATGTTAAATCTTCTGAGGATCATTCAACTATTGAGTATGTTCCTTCAAAGGAGACCATGTGAGTTGTTTGATAGGAGTTTGATGAATTTGTTGAAGATTCTTTATTTCTTGAGCTTATGTCTTCATACTTAAGTAATTGAACTAGTTCATTCAACTTTTCAATGATTTCGTCCTTCTTTGAATTTTCCTGAAATTCATGTATACTCACATCTCTTGATTTGAACATTGGATTGAATTTCCATTTCTTAATTCTTAGATGTTGGTTAGTAACAAACGTTCCATTATAATTTTAACATTCATAACTTGGAAAAATAATTATGAAATAAACCTTCACCTTCTTCGCCTCATGTGTCCATTTCCGCTTGTTCGATACTTGGAGAGACTTCATATATCATTTCTAGAGTATCTCACATTTCCTTGGGGGTTTTACAATTATAAACATAAACTAGTTTACTATCACCTTAGGAGATTACTAGAAAATTCTTGTTTTTGAAATCAGTTTCAAAATGTATATTATCTTCTATGGTCCAATGGGAATCAGGTTTATGAACTACTTCTCCATCTATTTGGTGAGTATGGATAAACGAGCCATTGACAAAAGTTTCCCACATGTCAAAATCAATGCTTTGAATAAAAATTATAAATCTAGCATTCCATTATTCAAATCTAACATAATTAAATGGTGGAGGTGTGTTTAGGAAAGATCTCTTGTTAGAAAAGCTGGTGAAAGTGATCTTCCTCTTGAGATGATTAGTCCTTGAACATAAGTTAGGGTTAAAGCCACTTGTTAAGCACGTGACTCCACACACAAGAGTTGGTGAATTGTGGATTTACAAAAAGCACGGTTTGAAAAACTATTATGATTATTTTTAGAGTTTAAAAACATTTTTAAAACTTTTTAGAAATTAGCAGGAAAAAGTAAAAGTGCGAAAAATAAAATGCTAAGGAAAAGAGAATTGAACCAAGAATTTATACTAGTCTAGTCAAGAAGACTTGATCTTGTCCCCAATATTTTAACTTGAGAGTATCTAGTAATGCTTAATAGTTTTTAGTAGGTTAAACTCTCTAATCCACTTATATAAGGAAAAATGAAGTTTCAGACAAACTTCTAACCAAACAACGAACAACAGAGAGAAGCGACTAGTCTTCCTTCCAAACAGCAGCTTGAAATGGTTAGTTTTCATTTCAAATAGAAACTTGAAACGACTATTCCCCAAGCTAAACTGAGATTTTCTACGGACTTATCTCGAACCAAGGTGAGCTTTTCACTGGGGTGAACTCACGAACCAAACCTAGGTTTTTACCAGGATCATCATGAAAGAAGATGAGATTTTGAACCAGGCTTATGTTGAACCATAATGAGATTTTAAACTAGGTTTAAATTGTGAACGATATTGAAATTTTGAACTGAGCTGATCTCGAATCAAATTGAGATTTTGAAATGGGTTGATCTCTAACCAAAGTAATCTTTTTAGTTAGGCTTAGCTTATAAACTGAATCGGCGACTTAGAACCTAAATCCCCAAACTAAAGCTTTTAATGGGTTTAGTTTTTAGCTCAAACAAACACTCTCATATGGATACATTATTCATCCAAGATAAATTATTCCTTGGTGAATTTTCAAAATTGTCCTTTCCAGAATACGAAAATTCCTCACTAAATAAAAGGACTTTCTTGAAGCGCTACATCAAATATTATGTGAAAGAAAGTTTAAAATACTTTTAGAGAGAGAGGGAGGAGGAGGAGTGAGATAGAATGTTCACGTTTTTTAATGTGAAAATGTGAGGTAAATAGCCTTTATTTATAGGCTAGAGTTTGGCACAAAAAAGGAATGAGCAATGAACCAAAATTAATGTGTCAATCGATTGGAACCTTGCTCTAGTCGATTGGAAGCCTAAAAAATAAAAGATTGTGAAAGTTTAAAAGGACATAAAATATACAGAGACGTTCTCACAAATGTTTAAGGACAACTTTTGCACCAACTCAATCAATTGGGTATGAGTGTCAAACGATTGGACATTACAAAATTTTATTCCAAACAATTATGATAGTTCTCGATTTAACTGGAACGACTCTAAAATATTGTTAGGGATATTTTCTTTAATTTTAGTTATTCCATTTTGGGATGACATTTGGGGTTCAACCATCGTTAGGATGAATAACTGGGTGAGGGTTATCCAACTTAGAAGGTGTAGTTTCCTTTTACTGCATTTTCATCATTTTGGAGCTAAAATTATTTATTTCTCAGCCAATCATACATGCTAAGTGAATATAAATTATGCCAGTCTGTCATGATAAACTAATTAGGGAGTACTTCTCAGAATCCAAGTACTATGATACAAATCTACATGTTGGACTCACATCTTACTTTGGGAAACTTAAGGTGTTCGAGTAATACATATGTTGTCAAACTTTCTCGATGTCTCTAAACTTCGCCTCTCACCCCCCTAACTCTATATACTTTCTCGATTTCCTCATGATTAAATATTTTTCAAGAAATGTTTTTGAATAGTCCTAATTCGGGAATGTTTTTTGAAAAAATCGGTATTTTTAAAAGAAAACTAACGGAAATAACTAAAATGAACAGGAAACAACTAAAATAACAAAAATAAAAAAACACACAAAATAGAAAAAGCAAAAGAAAAGTATAACCCCCCCCCCCCCCCCCCCCCCAAAGTTGAACCGAATATTGTCTGCAATATTTTAACGCAAGCAAGAGGGAGTAAACTCACAAAGACCCTCACCCGGGAGGGAGGAAGTGCAACATAAGTTGTTGCAACATTAATTTCACACCTTTTCTTGATTTCTCTTTGTGATTAATTTTATTATCTAAAAACAAAATCAAATGGCACGAAAATCTATTAGTAACAAAAATCACGGGTTGCCTCCCACGTAGCGCTTTGTTTAACATTTTTTTAGCTTGATGGCTCATGAGTGTAAACACTAATGGTGGTTCTTTCAAAATTGATTCCTCAACCTTATTCTTAATAGTCTTAGGTTTCCATGTCCACTTATCAAGACATCTCTCGTATCCACTACTCTTGTTTTTCTTCTTTTTATGAGGTGGTTCATACTTCTGAACCTGTGGGGATGGTTCTAGTTCTATTTTGAGTATCAGATTTTTGGGTTTGGATTTAATCCTTTCATCCCCCATCTGAAAATTCAACCTTCACATATTAACATCAATAATTTCCTCAGTTTGATGGTCCTCTAATTCTCTCTTTTTAGACATGTCCTCAAATAATGGTATAGTGGTGTGGATCTTTTTCAATATTTCCGCACACCTTTTGGATGGGATGCCTACCTTAGCTTCCACAAATATTTTTGGGAAAGGAATTGGTGGCTTGTAGTGAGGAGGAGCAATATAATGTGTCTTCTTCTTTACCTCTTCGACAACCTCCTTTTTGGGTGTTGTCGGTTGATTTTTCATAATCTCTACCTTTCTCTCACCAGAACTCTCCTCGACCTTTTTATCATTCTCCTTAGAATTTTCAACTTGTTTTTCACTTCTGGTAGTTACAACATTCATATGTCCCTCATGAAAGGGTCCTAGAGGAGTGCGTGGAAGCCGTAAGATATGATCTCTAATGCCTTGATGGGAGTTACGATAGACTCGACCATAGTAGTTGTCTAAGGGCTTCAATAGTATGGAGATTTTGGTTTCTAAACTCTTCATTCTGGCGAGTTTGTGTCGCCACAAAACTCTCCATCATAGATTCAGGTTAGAGCGAGTTTTCCTCGCAATAAGATTCTCCATTATCATTTCAAGGTTGGATTGTTGGAAATTTTATGGTTCGTTAGAATACTGGGAGGGGTTATTGTAGATAAAATTTGGGTGATCTATCCATCTTGGATTATAGGTATTAGGATAAGAGTCTTCATGATTATTGTTCACATAGTTAACCATATTTTGGATAAACCCCATGCATACCACAAAAGAAATAACATAAAAGAAAAAGTTATTCTAATCTCTACGATAACAAAATAGAAAGGGAAGCGAGAAAATTATAGCAAAAAAACAAAACTCTAGTCTATACGGGGACTAAACAAAAATTTAATATCAAGCACGGTTGGTCCCCGACAATGTCGCCAAAACCTTGACACGCCGCAAGTGTACGACTGTGCGAAGTAGTAAAAATTTATCAAAGCACAAAGACCATAAGTTGATTACCAAATCATGTTCTATCAGTATATATAGAGAGTAATCAAAAATTGGAGTTTTGTAAAACAACTTAAATAAAAATCACTTTTGGAAAAACAACTTAAATAAAAATCACTTAAAATACTCTAAGACAAACAAGACTTAGGGTTCATGATCACCACTCTGACACACTCATATGGTCACTTCACTTCTATTACGAGAATTCGACATGATTATAGAAAATAGATAAATATGGACAACACGTGCTTTCGACAACATGTTGTCCTGTCTGAGGCAAGTAATTCGTCTATTTTCACATAAGTGAATTATTCGTCAAAGACATTTTTATTTTTGCGCATCTATAAAGATGGAACATTTCTTGGTCACATTTGAGCACTTTTGTTGTATCAGACTTAACTGTTTAAAAACCTGCTCTTGGGGAGCGATACATATCCTTTCAGACTATGATTGGTACCTGAAAACTCTTTACTTTCGTACGAGTGTTAGAATGAAAAAACTCAAGATTCAAAATAACTCCTGAATAATATTATCGTAATCTATTAATGAACAATCATATGAATGGTCATGAGTTAGGTCTCATGATCCTTAGTCCCTAGTGGACTACTCACTCATGAGGAAGAACAATACAATTAGAGCAATTATCACAATCGAAAGCATGATTAACAGTAAAATCATAAATTTACAATTTCAAATAAGAGTAAAAACAACCTAACTAACAAGAAATCCACTTGAATTGAGATAGATCCAATGCTCCAATGAAGACTTGAGTACAGAGGAATACAGTGAAAACTCGAAAAATAAGCCCTCGCCTAGAATAAATTTCTTCACTGAACTCAAGACCGTTCTCAAAGCTCTACAACTAAAATATATGAGAAAAGTATGAAGGATTTAGAAAGATTATGAGAGAAATGAATAGTGAGATTTTTCACGTTTTATGGATGATTTGAAATGATAAAGAATCTCTTTATTTATAGGCCAAGAAATTGTGTAAATTTGGAAATAATTCGTTGGGCAAATAAATGACCTAGTCAATTAAGCGAATTGATTAGACAATGCAAATAATCGATTGTTGCTGCCCAAAATGAAAGTTTTAGATATAATGCCTTTAGTGTTGACTTTGAACATATTTCTTTAGCTTGATTCGAGAGGATAGATCGATCAACCATCTTTTTCATCTTTGATCGCTTGAGCTAACTTAAACAATTACTCGACCTAAAGGGTTGTCATTATCAAAATGATGTCATCATTAAACCTAAGTAGTTACATATTGACTTGAATCTTTCTATCCACAAGTTTCGTCATCTTGAGTCACTTCTTGATTATACCTGCAAACATATAAATCCAAAGAACTATGTGCATCACATTTTAATTTCTTGTATGCTTTAAACAATTCTTTAGGGTCATCTACTAATAAGCAAGAAGTTAAGTTTGGGGAATGGGTTAAGGTAATGAATGCTAAAATCCACACACTCAATCTCAATAAACATGGAACATCTGAATTACCTATACTGAAATATTTCATTGAATGCAAGCGGGCCAATAAAATTAAGCATAATAGTGATGAATCCATAGAATGGTATAAAGCTAGATAAATAGTCAAAGTATTTACACAAATAAAAGACATATTAATTTTTAAGCTTATTCTCATGTGGCTAACTCACAACACTTATACTTTTATTTGATATTGCATCTTCTAAAAAAATTGATTTATACATCTGTAGCGGTAAATTCATGACCATCAAGCTATGGATAAGCTAGACGTCAATAAAACCAGAGTTGCCACCGCGTTTTTATTGTTTCCAAGGGAAAAGGGAAAAGTACGAACAAAACCCAAAAATAAGAAGTTTTCAAATCAAAACTAATAAAATGCCAGAGATTACATGTAAGGGGGTTGGTTACACAGAGGGAAGGTGTTAGCACCCAAAGTATCCTAGGTACTCCTATGGAGCCCTTTCTTGTGTGCATATGTGTTTTTGTATAAAATGATGTTTGCAATAAATAGAGTGGGGGGATGAGAAAATAATTCGTTAATTATATTTTTGTGTTTGACAAAACCTTCGGACTTGTGCCTACGTACGAACATAAAAATGAGGGATCAAAACCTCGTAGTTCGTGGTATCAATTTCAAAGTGAGTGGATTACTTTTAATAAAATTTAAGTTTAACAAAGTCACAAGAGTTTAAGTCAAGTATAGTTAAATTCATTTACAAATTTGATTAAGAATGGAGTTTTTAAAAATGCAATGGCATAAGGTCAAAGTTTCTAATTTGCAAAATGGTCTAAGTTTAGAAAACAAACACAACCAAAGAAGATTATTGAAAGGAGGGAGATATTTGAAATTAAAGAAATGGGGGAGAGATGAAGGGACTAATCCTAAGCACAAATTTAAAAGTTAAGAGTTGAAAAGATCTGACTAATGGATTGCAATCCAATAGACAAGAATGTCGTATAGAAATCCAAATTTCCCTTGGACTTTAGAATCAAGCAATATCAATACACAAATAGCAAGATGAAAGCAAGGTATCAAATAAATATAGCCACGTCCAAGCTTAGCAACTCCATGATCTTATTCAAAATTTCCCATGCATCAGATGACTTCCAAAAGTAGGCATTAGACACAGGTACAAAATAACAACTTTAATATGATCATGTTGCAGATGAACTCAAATGGATCTTCAACATTGTATCAGATGAATAATCACTTTACAAGCACTTGGTTTCATGAAAGTTGACATTGGGCAAGTCCTTTTGCATAGGGAGTGTTGCCTAATTCTTAGTCCATTGTCTCGGATAAAATCCAACAGTCTACACAAAATGTTTTTTAGGGTTTTCTTCTTAATATGTACATTAAGGTCAAGAGACCACAAAAACAAACAAGTATATACAAACACAATATATCACAAATTATGGCCCAAGTGGGCAAAGTGAAAATGGCATTAAAGTAAACAAATTGAATGGTATGAATAATGGCAAATGAATAAAGCTTGAAATTAAAGTACATAAAAGTAAATGGCTTGAAATTAAATGTTAGTTGTTAGTTGATTAGAATTTAGTATTGATTTTGCTTTGTATTATTTAAGTCATTCTTTGGAGAACACTCAACCCACTATTTACAAGCATGGATCCTTGAACCAAGATATCTTCCAAAGGAAGGAAAAAAGGCAAAGTTTCCATACAATACCATGAAAGAGGGGAGACTTACAATCTCACTTACTAGAATGCTATGTCTTTTGTGTCACAAATATAGCGCTATGTTAAGCAATCGTAATTGGACTTATGTAGAAGTCACAACTATTTGAGGTCGAACAATAGAATTTTGGTGTTAATGCACGTTAGAGACATAGTATAATGGACTATGCTCATGAAACATATCACACACAAAAAGAATATGCAAAAGTTTTGTGGACCTAATCTCATCCATACTCATGTTGATTTTGCAATCAACTAGCCTTAGGATATAGAGATATCATAGGTCCAAGACATGAATGAATAAAGAAGGGAAATGAGATGAAGAGGGAGGGGGAATGGAAATCACAAATTGGTCAAAGGAGGACTTTTACCAAATTAAGATCATTCATTCATTTTGGGAGATGAAATATACATTTCATCAATCCCCTAAATCCAATTATCTTAACCTAACAAAGTCAAATCAACCTTGAACAAGCCTCAACCACACAAGTCAAACTCAACAAGTCAATAATAGAAGCTCAACACAATTTATTTGGCATTTAATCAATTAAAATCAACTAAAATATGCATTAAATTAAATTATGGTTGGTCAATTTCCTAAAACCTCATCAAAACACCAATGAAATGGCCATGAGATTTATCATAGGTCAAACAAGGTCAAAGGACCTTGGAGAAATTTTTTCATAATTTTTAGAAACTTAAAACTATTTTTAAACAATTAAAAATATTCACAAAATCAATTAAATCATGAAAAATATTAACAATGATCCAAAAAATAATTTTAATTCAGAAAATGAAAGAGGAATTTATTTAATTTTTTTTGATGAAACTCTCATATTTTTTGGATCAATATTAAAATTAATATGAATTAATAAAAATAACACAAATAAAATAAAAACCCAATAATCAGAAAAAACGTGGACCACTTGATCTCCCTCATTAATTTAGGTGGAAGATCAAGTGGCCACAAGCGCGCAATCCATTGTGGACTTTAGTCAGCACGCCACAAACTTGGTAATTCAAACCAATGCTCGTGATTAAAACAAATCAAACAGATCATGTGACTCTGGACCTTGCCAACTCACGACCGGAGCAAATCTTCGATCTCCTTCTCAGGCGAGCCTCGGCGGACTGGTCCAATCATAACCATCACTAAAATAAAAAAGGAGGACATGATTTTAAAGTAAAAATGGCACTGAGCACAAATCTGGCCTCAATTTTTCCTAACTCTAAGTATATTGAGAGATACAAGGATTTAAAATTTGAGGTGCATGATCTGAGTTGCTTCGATTTGACCTCAAAGCAACTCAATCTTGTTGCCTATACTGGTATGACTTCAGACAACCAAGGATCCAAGAGAATTATGGAGAATTGAGTGAGAGTCGAAGAGATGAAATTTTCTGGAAAATACCTTCAATGCAGGTCTGGATTCACTTGTTCTTTCCTTGGCTCGTGCTTGATCTTGCTCAGGATGCTTGCAGAAGTAGATTAGAATGCAAAAAAGATCTTGGATCCCTGGAGTTTTGAATCTCAAAATAGTGAGATTCAAACTCAATTTCTAAAGGAAATTCTCAGGATTATCCTCTCAAATGGAAGGGTTTGGTGTTTGGGATCAAAGCTGGCGCAAGGAGTCTTTAATTTTGAGCATAAGGGCCTCTATTTATAGCTGAATCACATGATATTTGCACCTTACAATTGAGTTTCTAAAATTGGCAATGAGTGATGCATGTGTGCATGGGCATGTACAAGACCATGAGATCATTCCATTTGATCCATAATTGAGTGTGAACAAGTCTGAAATCAAATTGGAGTGCTAGGCAATTGCATATGGAAGTTTGAAGTTTGAGTTTTGCTAAATGATGATGCAATGTTCAAGCCATGCGCATGCCATTCAAACATTGTCCAAAATGGATGAAATTGGACTTTTTGGAAAGGTTATATCAAGAGGAACAACTTTCATGTTTAATACTTTTCCATTTTAAGCTTGTATCATGATGAATTTTGAGGTGGAAATTTGAAAATTTTAACATATCAAATTTTTTTCTAAGTGTCAAGCCATATGTTCATTTATTCCACCTTGGCAAACTTTTTGTGTGAGCTTCAAATGAGAAAAGTTCCTTCATCAAAGTTGTAGATATTTCAAATTACTTCAAAAGTGTCACAAATTTTACCTCGTTTGGATTTTATATGAAGGAGTTAGGCATTTTTGAAGTTGAGGAAAATCACTTGTTCAATGGTATTGGTCCAAAATGACCTATAATGTATCCTCATATCACATGCTCATAAAAGTTGAATTAGCTCTTCCTCAAAACATTAAAGTTGAAGTATACACCTTGAATTTGATTGTGAAACTTATAAATATTTCATCTCATAAAAATTGAGCAAGTTATGGCCTTGGGAAGTTTACCTCCAAATTAGGGTTTAGACAAAATGACCTATAATCTTTCACCATCAAAAATTACTTTCCAAGAAAAAATAGCTCTAGACCTCAACATTAAAGTTGTTTGTAATGTCATTTAGAGTAACTTTTATCTTGGAATAATTTTCATATGACAAAAATTGTAATAGATAGGGTCTAGGGAACCCCAGTTTTGATCAGATGAATTCCTCTGGTCAACCACCATCCATCAACTTGCTAGCTTGCAATTCTCTTGACTTTTGGGACTCTGGGAGATCATATATGCATAATATGATGAAATTTGAAGTATTCCTTGAAATATTTGATCAATTGTTGAAGAATCTTGTTGAAGAAGTTACACAAGATACCCAGATGAACTAGGGTTTCCAAGGCAAACCAATTCCAAACTTTTGATGAATTTTTTACCAAAATAATATGTGATGCTCATTGGGATCCATATATGATGCCTAGAGCCATAGTATACCATTCTTGATTGTAATTGTGCAAGAGAAATTTAATAGTATGAATCCATATATGATGCCTAGAGCCATAGTAGACCATTATGGATTGTAATTGTACAAGAGAAATTCAATAGTATGAATTCAGATTTAAATTTATGACATTCTATTTATTTTTCAATAAGAGATAACATTTTTATCATTAAACTATAATGCAAAAAAATCAATTTTAACAACGCTGGCTAAAATTTGAAGTTTTTGAAGTAGTAACCGGTTACCAGAAATGGTATAACCGATTACCACTAAAGTTGAATTAATTTTTTTTATTTTCAATGTCAGGTGTAATCGATTACACGTTTTAGTGTAACCGGTTACAAGCCGAATTTTTGTATTTTCTACTATTGTACTTGGTCAAATTGTATTCCAATCCTTTTGTAACACGTATATAAGTGTTTATGGTGCACTCTTACCCTGGTTAATGCAATATTCATTCTCACCCTCAATTCTCTCTCTCTCTCTCTCTCTCTCTCTCTCTCTCTCTCTCTCTCTCCACGTCTAAAATTACTCTACCATTGTTTCACCAACTTTGTGGATGCTTGTTCTAACATTTGACATCAAGAGTCTGGTTCAGATCCACAGACACCTTGTGTGCAACATGAATTCAATTTCCAATAAAATAGTCCCTACAAATTTACCCATCCTTGATGTCAAGAACTACGACAAATGGTGCAAGCAAATGAAGATGTTGTTTGGCTACCAAGATGTTCTTGAGGTGATCAAGAATGGTGTTACTTCTCTTGTTCAAAATGCTACAGAAGCGCAACAAGCAACACATAAAGAAGAGAAGAATAAGGATTCGAAAGTGTTGTTATTGATTCATCAATATGTTGATGGTGACAATTTTAGAGGAGTCTTTGGTCATGGAAAATTTAGAGGCGAAAGAAAGAGACTTGACAAGAGCAAGGAGCAATGCTACAAGTGTCAACGGTTTGGTCATTTTGTGAAAGAATGCAATGCGAACAACAAGGAATCTCAAGGGGATGAAGCCAAGGTCGCAAGACAAGAGTTTGATGAAGAGAATGCATTCTTTGTCATGATCATGGAAACGAATTGTAGCAATATACAACTGCAGGACAGGAGCTGCAACAACTCAAAGAATACAGAAAAATTGGGCTACAGTCGGTTGACCGGTTGCGTGAAGAGGAAGATGTCATGATGAGTATGAAAGGAGCTCAATGAAGTAAGGAGTTGTATTTGGACTCAGGTTGTTCAAATCATATGACGAGAAGAAATGATTGGTTTGTCAAAATCAATCGTGCCATGAAGAACAAAGTAAAGGTTACGGATGACACCACTCTAATGGCTGATGGTATCGATGATATTTTGATCATGAGAAAGGATGGTGGATATTCCTTGATCAAATATGTCTTGTATATTTAGGGAATCAAATGTAACCTTCTAAGTATTGGCCAATTTCTTGAGAAAGGTTACTAGATTCATATGGAAAACAAGGGGCTGCGTGTTTTGGATGTAAATGAAGTTTTGATCCTTAAAGCGCCTATGGCTACCAATAGAACTTTCAAGATTCAGTTGAAGGTTATGGAGTATAAATGTCTTCCTACTGCAACAAGTAGAGAAGAGTGGATGTGGCACTATCGTCTTGGGCATCTCAATTTTAGAGATCTCAAGAATTTAAAAAAGAACGGCAGGGTTACAGGGCTCCAATCGATCAATATACCAGCTAAAATGTGTGCAGAATGTGTGAAAGCTAAGAAACATAAGGGAATATTCAGAAATGATGCAGATTAGAGAACCAAGATTCACCTTGATGTGGTGTATTAGGATGCTTGTGGACCGATGCAAGTAGATTCCATTGGTGGCAATAAATATTTTGTCACTTTTATCGACGATTATAGTAGGAAGCTATGGACATACCTAATTAAGAGAAAGGATGAGGTATTTGAAGTGTTCAAGAAGTTCAAGTCCATGGTGGAGAGGCAAAATGGTCACAAGCTTAAAGTGCTCAAAACTGAACGTGGAGACGCATATGTCTTAAATGAATTTGGGAAATTTTGTGACCAAGAAGGGATTGTGCGTGAGGTCATACCATCATATACACCACAACAAAATGGTGTAGCATATTAAAGGGGAAGAACTTGTTGAAGGAGATATGGGGAGAAGCGGTATCTACAACTGCCTATTTGTTGAATATGTGCCCTACAAAGAAGCTAGAAAATGTAACACTTGGATGAAGCATGGTCGGGGTTCAAGCTAGAAAATACCCTACAAAGAAGCTTGAAAATGTATCCACAACTGCCTATTTGTTGAATATGTTGAACTTGTTGAAATTTATTGGTTCAATTGCATATTGACATGTTCTGGGTCAACTCATAAAGAAGTTGGATGACAAGGGAGATGCGATGATTTTGGTTGGATATCACTCTACCAGTGGTTACAAAATGTTTGATGTTGTTAACATGAGGATTGTGATCAGTCAGGATGTTGTAATCGATGATATGAAGCATTTGCGATAGGGTGTAACCGATTACCAGAATCCTCTAACCGGGTACATATACGAAATTTCAGATTCTGAGGTAGCAGGAAGTATATAACAACATGTTGTCGAAGCCTGAAATGAAGGAAATGTCATAAGGTCAACAAGGAAAATGGGTTTGCCTCAGAGACTCCAATATTGTGAGTTGTTTCGTGACAATGAGGTCAATGATGATGGTGATTTCGTCCATTTTTCACTTATGGCAGAATCTGTACCTGATAATGCGGAAGAGGCCTTACGTGATCCAAAGTGGATTTGCGCTATGAAAGAGGAGCTCTAATCCATTGAGAAAAACAATACTTCGAAGTTGGTTGATCTACCAAATGGGAAGAAGGCAATTGGTGTGAAGTGGGCGTTTAAAGTGAAGGTAAATCCTAAGGGTGACATAATCAAGCATAAGGCTCGGTTAGTGGCCAAAGGATTTTTGCAAAGAGAATGTATATACTTTGAGGAGGTATTTGCACCGGTTGCTAGGATTGAAACCATTAGGTTTGTTGTTGGTATCGCAAATAACCATAATTGACCTATTTACAAAATGGATGTCAAATCCTCATTTTTGAATGGACCACTTGAAAAGGAGGTATATGTAGGACAACCTCATGGTTTTGTTATGAAAGACCAAGAGCTAAATTCTACAAGTTGAGGAAAGTGTTATATGGTTTGAAGCAAGCTCTAAGAGCTTGGAATAAAGTAATTGATGGTTTTCTAAAGGACATTGGCTTCAAGAAATGTGTATCAGATCATGGAGAATATGTGAAGACGGATGCTAGTGATGCTTTCCTAAAAGACATTATGCATGAATTTGAGATGTCGGACTTTGGTCTCATGAATTATTTTCTGGGCATTGAGTTCCACAAGTCAAAAATGGGATTTTTCATGCATCAAAGGAGATATGCTCTTGAGATATTGAAAAAGTGTAAAATATAGCATTGTAATGCTGTCATTTCTCCAGCTGAACCAAGGTTGCAGTTGCCTAAGAATGAGGATGAAGAAGATGCTGATCCAACTCAATATAGGAGGTTGATTGGATCTTTGAGTTACTTATGCAATACATGATCAAACTTAGAGTTTTGTGTCGGTATTATGAGTAGATTCATGGAAAGACCAAAGGTGTCTCATATAGAAGCAGTCAAGATGATCATACGTTATGTCAAACGTTCTGTTAGCTGCAGAATTCTCTTTCCTGCAACAGATACGGGGGGAAAATGCAACTTGCTCGATTTTACCAATTCTGACTGGTGCGGAGAAGATGATTGTAAGTCTACAGCTGGATACATCTTTATGTTCGGTGCTACACCAATCTCTTGGTGTTCGAAGAAGGAACCAGTAGTTTCACTCTCATCTACTGCCGCTTCGTTATGCGTGTGCCAAGTCGTATGTCTTATGAATCTATTGGAGGAGCTAGACAGTTGAGAGGGTGAGGTTGTCATACTCTTAGTTGACAATGTTTCTGCGATTAATCTTGCTAAGAACTCAATTGTACATGGGAGAAGCAAACACATTGAGATGAGGTTCCATTATTTGAGGGAACTTGTTAGTGATAGAATGTTACGATTGTGATATTGCTGGAGTGAGGACCAAGTTGCTGATTTACTGACTAAGGGAGTCACAAATGATGTATTCAAGAGGTTGAAGATGAGAATGGGTAACATAGACTTGCAACACTTGAATTAAAGTGGTGTGTTGAAGTTTGTGAAGTAATTCAAGTGTTGTAACCGGTTACCACGGGTGTGTAACCGGTTACAACTGATGTTGATATGCTTTCTAGTAGCAGAAATGTGAAGGTTTCAAAGTTGTAACCAGTTACCATAAATGGTGTAACCGATTACCCTTGAAGCTGAATTAATTTATTTTATTTTCAGTGTCAGGTGTACTCGGTTACACGTTTTGGTGTAATCGATTATAAGTCCGAGTTTTTGTATTTTCAACTATTGTACTTGATCAAATTGTATTTCAATCATTTTGTATCATGTATATAAGTGTTTAGGATGCACTCTCATCATAATTGATGCATTATTCATTATCACTCCCAATTCTCTCTCTCAATTCTTCTCTTTCATTCTTCACTTCCAAAATTACTCTAACATTATTTCACCAACTTTTTGTTATAACATTATTTACTACAAATACTCTTTTTTTTCTTTACTACGTATGAATTATAACTACAAATACTGTTCAGAATTTTATTATAAGAATTTTTGGCATACTTTTTATTCTTATTATAAGAAAAATAACTATTAGACTAAAATTCTTATCATTATCACTACAAATACTTATTTACTAGGCACGAGTAATAACATTGATCTTATAATTAGGGACTCAGAATATTTTAAATTAAAGTTCATTATTTTTAAAATATTAATTTGTTAGACCCTTTTTATTAAACATGTACAAAAAATATTTAAACAAATTTAAATTTTGTCTGACTTGAAATTTGAAAAATATTAATTACTTAGCACATATTTTTATTTACTATAAATTATTATTATTTTGTTTATAACATTAACAGGAGTGAGTATTTTTTAATTTATCTAAAATGTTGAAATAGGTCACCTTAGGAAGGAAGAGTATAATTGTTATTTTTGGATAGTAACGTATTCAATATATCATAAAATACATGAAACATTTCCTCAAAGTTTCAAATTTACAATATCTTCAAATATACTTCTTCCGTTCTATTTATTTATAAAAAAACTTTATTTTTAAAATTTATTAAATAATTAATAGATTTAATTTACATATTCTTTAAAATATATTAATTCTTTAATTTATCTAAAAAGTAATTTTTTTTATAAATAAAATCCGAAATAACAATAATTAATACTTTTCGTTTTAAAATATAAATAAATTTTATTTTAAAATAATTGTGATACTCACTTTTTAGATTTTTTTTAAATAACCTCTAATTTCAATTTCAATTCCTTAATAACCCATTTTTTCAAAAGAAATATCAAAATAATCCCCTTTCCTAATTGATGCGTCAATTGAACTGGCGCATCCAATTAAAGTATAGAGGAGACGCCATTACCCTTGGCGCATGCATGCAAAATTAATGCATGTAGGCGACACATGCATTGGCGCATGCATGTCTGCACGTGTGTATGCGTCACATGCATTGGCGCATGCATGTTTGCATGTGTATGCGTCACATGCATTGATGCATGCTTTGTTTGCTTCTTCTATAAATATCATTCTCGCATCTCCCATATTATTTCACAGAACTTCTTACCCTCTTCCATTTTCCTTCGATTTCTTCAATCATTTCCATTTTCCTTCAATTTCTCCAATCACCTTCAATTTTGTTTTCTTTAATCATGTCTGAATAAATTCACAAGAGAAATGTCGATTTAATTTTTTCAGCAGTCACACCTCCGATAAAGATTCGACTTTGGAATATAGATTTGTTTGAACGTCTTAATCGGACGTTGAACCGTTGGTTAGAATGAGAAATTGCAGATGGTGAAAGAATTAGAAGAATGCAATGACTTGAATCCACGTTCAACTAAAATGAAGAAGTGCGTGAATTGGTGGATATTAAGACTGACAAAGACGTTCGCAGGATGATGCATAATATGTTCAAAATTGTTTTGATGGTTGTAATCGCTTAGTTATAGTAATGTTATTTTAATTGTTGTCATTGTTTGTGTTGTTGTTTATGTGTTGCTTGTGTGTTGAATGTGTTGTATTTGTTTGTGATGATATTTTTTCACAAAGTTATCATATGAAATAAATTTTGTTATTAATATAAAGCGAAAGAGGTACATGTAAAATTATCTTGGTGTGCTTGTTCCAACACTAGGACAGTTAATACGATTGTGACCTGGCTGACGACATGAACAACACAATCGAACCATTTTGTTCGCGGTATCCATTTCGTTTCGAATACGGGTGTTGTTTGGGCGATCCTTTTTCTTTCTTCGCATAACTTCATTGTGCCAGAGAATGTTTCCTTGATATTCAGGTCAGTAATCCTCTTTTGCAACAACTGAAAAACTAATTTTATAAACATTGGATAAGCTTATGACTTTGTAAACGTCAGATAGTAAGTAGGATGAATCCCTTCGAACCTTTGAACATGCCGCAATGACATGGGAGCAGGGCATACGAAAGGCTTGGAACTTTCCGCAGTCGTACTAACCTCTATCTAGTTCCACTTTGTATTGTCCTATCAGCATGTCTTTATTGTGATCCATGGACTCAGCAATATTGTACCAACCTTTAGTATGGTCAAACACCGTGACCACGTGTGTGTTAGCTTTGACAGTTCCGTGTCTAGTGAATTTCATTGAAGCAACACTGAACAACTGTCCATATTGTAACACTGAACTTCATTTGTAACGTCTGGTCTCAAACAGCGCCCCTAGCCTGAAATATGTTGCCTTCACTAAAGCGTTTATAGGTAGGTTTTGGATGCCTTTGAAGACAGAGTTCATTGATTCCACAAGATTTTTTGTCATGTGGCCCCAATGTTGACCTTTGTCGTATGCCCTAGTCCACTTCTCCAATGGAATACTGTCGATCCACCGTACTGCATCTACGTTTGACACACTGAATTTTTATAGATGATTTGGCCCACATGACTACACTGCAATTTCTTTTCTATTCTTTTTTTTAGATGTGAAAAATTTTATCAACGATTTTTGTAAATAGAGTTACTTCTGTGTTGCGAAAACAAAAACCGAATAATTGATGCTCAAATATTTCACCTTCGGTATGGGCACTGATCATGTAATGTGGTGAGGAAGACATTTTTTTAAATATAATTTTTGTGTTTCTAATGATCTGTATGATATTGATGGTGAATGCATTGATTTATCATTCATGTGCAGTTAAATAGGGGAGACGATGTATGTACCGATCACATAATTAATCTGCAAAGACAAGACAATGCAATACAAGGAATCCATGTAGAAACAAGATAATGCAAAGCATGCGCCTGCAAGGTATCTCTGCTTCATGGAATCTCTGCCCTAACACCACAAGCATGCGTTTGCAAACAATATGCCTATGCCCTAATAATCCAAGGCAGACGCCATTTCCAATGGCGCATAAAGCAAAGCATGCGCCCTAGCCTTAGGCGCCTCTTTCTTGCATGCATAAAAAGGCATGCATGTGTCATTAGCAATGGCGCATGTGACCATGCATGGCTTAAAAAAAGCATGTGTCATACCCTTAGGCGCCTACACCTATCTCACATGCATGCGCTCTTTTATATGCTTCACATGCTTTAGAGCTATTCACATGCTGCAACACTATCTCATCTATAAATAGGGTAGTTACTTACAAGACTCAACACATATGCAACACTAACAAGCAACCTCTGCAACACTCCACCTTTACCACACTCAACCTCTGCAGTATTATGTCTCTATTGACTATGGGTGATGAACATCGTGGAACAATCACCAATATCTCTACATTTTTATGTTATTACTTCTTCTTACGTATTTCTTATTTATGTTTATATTGTATATTATTTGTACTTATTTTATTTCTTACTTATGTTTTATTAGGATCCAAAATAATTTCGATGCCGTGTACATGAATATGTATCCCACGATCCTTTGATATAATCATATATTCGAGGATGCAATTTTGGTAGTCTCCTCAACATAGTCTCGTACTCGGTTGACTACAAATTTATTCTTGCTTTGTTGGAGAGATGGAGACTCGAGACCCACACATTTCACCTTCCTTTCGGTGAGTGTACGGTCACACTTGAGGATGTCTACATGTTGTTGGATCTTCGTATCGATGGTAAGACCATAAATGGTAGAGTTAACCAGGATAACTCTATTTGTAATGAATTGTTGGGTGCTCCTTTGTGTGACGACCAAACTACAAGAGAGACTTCTGGTCAAGCTAGGGTTCAAGGTATTAACTTAAAATATTTCAAACAATATTATGCGAGTATAACATTGATCGAAGAATCTACTGAGTATGAAAAATTAATTAAAGCTCGGTGTTATTATGATTCTATTCGGTAATTTTTTATTTCCTGAAAGTAAAAGTAATACGGTAAATATTATGTATTTACCGTTGTTACGAAACATAAATAAGGTAA
The DNA here is from genome assembly GCF_024323335.1 of Lathyrus oleraceus. Classification (NCBI taxonomy): domain Eukaryota; kingdom Viridiplantae; phylum Streptophyta; class Magnoliopsida; order Fabales; family Fabaceae; genus Lathyrus; species Lathyrus oleraceus. The sequence goes on along the minus strand of NC_066582.1, from coordinate 494,117,326 downwards.
GCACATATAGTTGGGGTTCAGCTGTTTTGGCCCATCTATATAGTGCGTTGTGTAAAAATGCAAAAAAAATACTTTTATGTTTTATTCATGCGCATATTTACTACAAGCATGGGGTTGGACAAGAATGTTGTCACTCGCCCCGGTAAACGAGAAGTCATTCATATTCCCCTTTGCAACAAAGTAAGTTTAAAACTTTACCATCTAATTATTAGACTTTATATTACAACTAACTCTAACTAATATTTTTTTCAAATGTTTCTGATTTAGGTGGTAAGTTAGAGGGATGAACTACAACAGGTGTCTGAAACACGTCGTAGTAGTCTATCACAATCTTTTGGTCCACATTGGACCAGACGATGTAATACTCCAACACAACTCTATTTTGATTAAAATATAATTATCAGATTATTTATCATCTAATCAAGTTATATTTATGTGCAGTTTATTTGGAGGTCATACCTAGGTATTGATTACCAGGTTAACCATGATCATGATGCAGTTTGGACAACAAAAACACAAATTATCCGGCTCACTACAGTGGAGATGCACCAGAGTGACCGGGTAAAACTAGAGTTCGGCATGCAACAACAAATTCCAGAATATCTGACGCGTTTGGGAGATTGACATCAACAAAGAGTCGATGCCCAATGGGAATATTCTGACTGGAGGGACTTCGCAAAAGAGATATGTCGTCATTGGAGGAATCGACGACAATACATCTTAAACGAACCAGTCATACAAGGTGCTAGACCAACTAAACAGTATATGGCATGGTTTAGGTCGGTTACAACAACACAAATTGTGTCTGAGCCAAGGTATTTGATTGACCCACGCCAACTAGCTTCGTCATCATACGCCCAACAACAAATCTCAGTCCAAGAACAATGTTAAACCACCCAAACCCAACGACCAATCTCACACCATCACACTACCACATACACCTAACAACCAACCTCCCAACCCATTCATGCCACACACCCAACCTTAAAACCAAGAATCAAACCCTATCCACCAACAACCATACGCAGCCACCACAATAGTCTATAGCCCAGATGATTCATACAATTCATGCCATCATAACCCCCCACCAATGACCATCCAAACATACCATCGCCACAACACCCAACCATTGTTTGACTATAGTACATCCCATGAACCATTGCTTCATTTTCAAACCGATTCAATGTCCCAATCCGGGAAACCATACCGTCCACAACTCACCCAACCACAACAGCTCAACTACGAGAACATGGGCACCAAACTCAATTACGAAAGCGCCGTTGGCGAGAACACCCCCAATTATTGGGAACAAATGATGACACATCTATCAAATACCATTGGACCTTCCATCGGACCTTCACACCAGCCACCATTGGATCATGTCAGCACTCAAAGACCCCAAACACCACAGGATGTGGAACAAAGGGGTGTTTCAATCGGGCGACTCATTGAATTTCTTGTTAATTCCGTGAATTTTCGATTATAATATAAATCTAAATTTTATTTTCAATATTTTATTTATTTATTTATAAAAAGATTTTAAAAAAATTAAGGATGGATGCGTCACATGCATTGCCGCATACATTATGTAGTGTATGCATGCGTCAATGCATGTAACACCAAGGCATGCATGTGCCAATGCATGTGGCGCCTACATGCATTGATTTTACGTGCATACGTCCCGAGCCTTGGCGCCTCCTATGTATTTTAATTGGATGCGTAAGTTGAACTTGAGCATCAATTAAAAATAATGATTATTTTGGTATATTTTTTAAAAATGGTTATTCTGGGATTAAACTTGAAAATTATGATTATTTTAAAAAAGAAATCCACTTTTTAAAATAGTAATCATTACAATATTTTCATTTTTCTTTTTGATTATTATTCTATAAAATATTTCAATTTTTTAATAAAATTATTTAATAAAAATTTAATACAACATTGTTATATTATTTAATCTGTATATAAAAACTTTAAACAATAATTATTTTAAAATGGAAGAGTATAGAATAAGTTTAATGAAAATGATGTAACTTGACTAGAGAGTTTGTATTTGCTTGTTTTAGTGTGATAGTTTTTCTTGCTTTGTCATTTCATGATTGGCTAACCAGTTGAAAAAACCAAACCTGGAGCTGACGGGGCAAGGGGCCCACGACATTGACAAGCCGACAAAGACATTCAAAAGTGGGACGTTTAGCCGTGCTTTTTTGGCTGGCGTTACCACTCACGGCTCCACTATAACTGCCCGTATATTATTGTCAGCTACAACTTCTTAGTTATTGTACTTTACACGTGTGCTTTCTTTAACTCCAAACCGAGAGAGACATTACACGTGCGAACGTTGTTCCCAATTATAGAGGATTTTTTATCTAATGGAGAAACTCAATCATATGATACGGAGTTGCTATAATGCATTTAAAACTCAATGATTTTTTATTTATATATATATATATATATATATATATATATATATATATATATATATATATATATATATATATATATATATATCACTATTTAAATATTTATATATAAAAATTTCTATGTATGTTTTTTCAAGTAGTAATAAGAAATTATCATTACAAGTATTCCTTTTATAAATTATTCCATAGGTGCACTCTAAGGTCATTTTGCTTTTATCAAAAATATTATTGAAATTGTAAAATTAGGTCTATTTTTTTTAATTGTGTAGTGATGAAATTTATATTTTTAAAGATGAACAAATGACATGTCGTAAGTTGGAATTTGTGTCCTTATACCTAATTTCCATACACAACTAACAACTGAATTAATTTATTTTAAGGGTAATGTTAACTTGTGCCTTTGAGGCACAAGTTAAGAGATAAATATAGAAATAATATCTTGGAAATTGTGTATTGAACTTATTATAAAATTATAATTAATAATTTTATTTATTTTTTCAATACAAATTTTTTATTTGTGGATTTCTTAACATGTGCCCTTGGGGCACAAGTTAGTATTATCCTTATTTTAAAATTTATAAATTTTATATAAAAATTTATATAGAATGGATAAAATGAAAAAAGTTAGATATAATCTAGATTTGACAAGAACAACGTTCTAGGAAGTTTTTCACATCATTGAAATAAGGAAAAAAACTGTTTATGAAAGGAACAACTCACATGGATTTTTCTCAAGATTTGTTAAAGTATGAATTTTTTTAATCTTACTTGTTAATAAGAAACTCACTCAATAAGTTTTTATGAATATGTAAGGAATCTCAATTTTATTTTATTGTATAGAATTATATATGGAGAAAATGAAAAATATTTATATTGGTGCTAGAGGATAGGTAAAAAGTGAGAGAAAATGAACATCGAGTTGAGTCAAATCATACGGCCATGATTTGAATCATAAGAAAAAGTGACTTGAATCAAGATGATAAAATCTAAAAATGACAAGCTTTGGTTCGAATCATGATTTGATACATGTGATTCGAATCAATTAATATTCGAATCATAGTTAATTTTTTAAAAGTTTATTGGGTCATGAGATGAGTCATAGAGAATCATGGTTCAAGTCATGGTGTCTTCTAACTCTAGTTAGAGAAATCCTTGATTCAAATCAGAAATACAAAGTCAAAATCCTGATTTCTAAATGATTTTTTTATTCAAATCAGCTATATGCATGATTCAAATGAAGCCTAAAAACACCCTCTTATAAATTTTCTAACATGTGATTTAAGGCACATATATGTTTACTTTTGACTAACTTGTTTATGATAAAAACACATTTAAATTGATCAAATCTATCTTATTGAATATAAGGAGCGATACAAGGTACAATCAACAATAAATGGTCAAATTACATCCAAATTAATAAAAGCAATAAATCAAATTACAAAAAAAATGAAAATGTTACAATAACATCAAAACATAGATAAAAAAGTGTGAGGATAACAATGTTATCGACACTATAATTTCAACTTCAATGAGTCCCTCACCCAGTAGTTGGCAACTTCCATGGAATAAATCACGACACGTGCCAAATGATATATCAAAGGCATGTAGAGTAATGCATAGAAAAAGATAGGGACGCCAAGGAATGAACAACCGACATTTCTGACACATCACAACAATAAATCATGAGTTATTATACCTCGTGTGTGAGAGATCAGGTAACTTTCAAACTTAATGGAAGGTCTGTTGAGAAATTCACGCCACTAAACACTTGTCAAGAACAAATATGGTGTAAAGTTTTCCTCTCTCATGAAACTCCCATTCCATCGGCTCCAATGTCTCACACTATAGGGTCTAATCCTAGTAGATGGTGCAAGTATCACAAGGTGAAGGGTTACCAGATGGAGGATTACTACCATCTAACGAAAAAGATCAATCGACTTATTCAATAGGAACATCTAAAGAAGTACATATGAGGCGGTACCCACCAGTTAGGAGGAAGGTCCAAACCCCATGGGTAAGATCCACCAGGAAGCTCCAGATCAAAGAAAGGAAAGTAGAAAGAGGGAGAGAGTAGGACTGACCATTCCGCCACACTCTTAATACCATAGTTTGAGGGTTAGTTAGGGTGTAGAATCCAGTTCCCCCCGTTGAAGATATGCATAACAAGTTATAACATTGGAAGATTCTTCTGCCCACTCCAAATTGGTTTCAAGGAATACTCTAGAACCCGAAATCACCTTCTCCGACAAGGATGCTCTGGTATTCGTCCCCAGGATAATGATCTCATGGCCATAATGGTACAATATGATGATTAGGGGAATTTTGAAGATATTCTCTACTAGGAAGCAATCGAATGGATTGAATTGGATCCATACAAACTTCGAACATTCCATGTTTCATTAGTCGGTTTCTCAGGAAAGTAGGTGCAAGTGAATGGTTACATCACCCTTAAGTGAGTATTTAGGTTGAATGAGAATGTGAAAATGATCAAGGTCATGTACCTTATGATAGATGCCTCTTCCTCGTATGATATGATCATAAGTATGCCTGTCTTTAACCTCTTGGGTGCCGCCATATCGACTTTGTATCTATGAATGAAGTATTTGATATTTGACGGATGCGTTAGGATAATCGAAGGAAACCAGGTGACCATTGAAGATGTTATCAATATAGTTTTTCCTTAGAGCACTTTGACTCACTGAGCTCCTCATTGATAATCTTCAACAACTCTTGATCCCGATTCACCGCCTCTTTAGATTGTATAACTCATTATTCAACTCATCAACAAACCTGTCCATTTGGTTATGGTTACTGGACAATACGCACTACAACATCAGGCACTGGAGTAGATGGCTCACCACCATGTTAGATAAATATTTGGTCCCCATTTGACTCGCCACTTTGAATTCATTGGGAAAATCTTAGGCAAAGGTGAGTTGAATGTTGATATATCTTTTAGCATGATAATGTTTATTCCATAAGGAAGGCGTGATAGACACCCTGAACTCGTATGATATGATCATAGGTAGGCCTTCCTTTAACCTCTTGGGTGCCTCAATATTGACAATGTATCTATGAATGAAGTACTTATTACTTGACAAACGCATTAGGATAATCAAAAGAGATCTGAGGCGACCGCTCGAAGATGATATAAGTATAGATGAACCTCATAGAACTTTGAGTTACTGTGCTCCTCATTATTTAGGCTGAAAGAAAATGTGAAAAATGATCAAGGGCATATACCTTGTGATAGACTCCCCTTCCTCGTATGATATGATCATAGGTAGGCCCGCCTTTAACCTCTTGGGCGCCGCCATATCGACCTTATTTCTATGAATGAAGTATTCATTTGACGGATGCGTTAAGATAATCCAAGGAAACCAGGTGACCGCTTGAAGATGTTATTAAAATAGTTTCTCCTTAAAGAACTTTGACTCACTGCACTCCTCAGTGATAATCTTCAATAACTCTTGATCACGAGCCAACGCCTCTTTAGATTGCATAACTCATTACTCAACTCATCAACATACATGTCCATTTGGTTATGGTTACTAGACAATACACACTACAACATCAGGCCCTGGAGTAGATGGCTCTCCACCATGTTAGGTAAGTACCCTGTCCCATTAGACTCACCACTTTGAATTCATTGGGAAAATCTTCGGTAAAGGGCAGCTGAATGTTGATATATCTTTTAGCATCATAATGCTTATTCCATAAGTAATGTGTACTTATCTTTTAGCCCTCGTATGATATGATAATAGGTAGGCCCAACTTTAACCTCTTGGTTGCCGCCATATTGACTTTGTATCTATGAATGAAGTACTTATTACTTGACATGTATGTTAGGATAATCAAAGGAGACCAGAGGCGACCGCTCGAAGATGATATAAGTATAGCTTCACCTTAGAGAACTTTGACTCACCACGCTCCTCAATGATAATCTTTAGCAACTCTTACTCCCAAGCTAACGCCTCATTAGATCGTATAACTCACTATTCAACTCATTAACATACCTGTCCACTTGGTTATGTTTACTGAATAATACACGTTACAACATCAGGCCCTAGAGCATATGGCTTTCCACTATGTTAGACAAATATTTGATCCCCATTTGACTCACGACTTTGAATTTATTAGGAAAATCTTAGGAAAATGGGAGCTAAATGTTGATATATATTTTAGCATCATAATGTTTATTCCATAAGGAAGGTGGTACAATTCCTTCATTCCTACTTTTTGGGACTTTTGCTCGAATGGGCAACCCATTTGGATTATCACCCTCAACCTCATATTCAAAATGACCATCTCTACAAGCTTTACGCCTTGTCCTTTTGGCCTTGGGAGGAGGTCGAACTCACTCATAACCCCTTAAGCTTCATGGTCTTAATGGGCATGGGGTTCACAATAACATCCCTAACGTCTATTTTTCCACCTTTAATCAGAATGCCTCCATGGTGGATTTTTCAAATATTAATCCATTGCTCGTCCTGAGTAGCTTTTGATCTTTTCTTGGAGAACTTTCATCTTAACGATATTCATGGAAAACATTCCTTCTGCAAAAAAGAAGAAACACTAAGCTTTGAACAATAAGAAAAATCCTAATTGAAAACACTTAGAGAGATTAAACTTATGCAAATACCCATCAATTTTGTAATCTTCGTTCCGATCAAGCTCCACAATCTCCCTAGAGTTTATTCATGATACTAAACTCGTCCAAGACATTAACCACATCTCTGTGCATGATTGTTAGATATTTAAAGTCAACACCGTTAATGGCCATGGGATACTCCGTCAAGTATAAAGGGAAATGGTAGGAAATATATTCCCCAGTGTAAACTATGGACTCCCCATATTATCCCCCACTCTCACTAACCTATCTTTCCAGCTCTTAAGATGATTAGAATGAGGGGTGGAAAAGCTTTTTCCTAATAGAGCGTCTAGAGTCACCCAACCGTATTTGGGTATTATCTTGGTATGGTAAAAATAGAAAAAGATACCTATGGTGAGGTTAGCTTATGATGACACTCGTCATTATCTTATTTTTATGAGAAAAATCGTATGAATTCAGAAGAATAAGGAGCAAAAGCCATGCCAAAATATGAATAATTGGGAAAAAGTCCAAGACAATGAAGAAATAAAAACTTAGTGAAAATTGTGAAGAAAAAGAGAAGAAAACTAGCCTTTTGGTTATGGAACTATCGCTCTCGCGATGCATCTTGTCGTTCTGTGATGAGGCTTGCATCGCGGTGCAATACTTGTGCATTATGGCACGATGGGACACTTTTTGGCTAACACACAGACTGCTATTTAAAGGCAATTTTGACTAATTTTGGGGGGATTCGAAAACTTAGAGAAAAGGTGACGGCTATGGATATTCAAGGGGTGAATTTGGAGAGCATTTTAGTCATTGGAGAACCATTCTTCCATAAATTTTGATGATGAAGACTTATCAACTCATGGTATTTGTAAATTTATCAATGAGTAACTAAGTTTCTCTAGATTAGGTCTTTTTGAGATAAACCTTATTTTTACTTTGTTGGATCATATGTCTGTTTGAGATTTATTAAATACTTTTCTTATTATTATCTTATTTAAATTTTTCTTGGGTTTAATGGTTTTTGTTTAATTAATTATGAGTGCGCAAACTGAACTAGATATGTAGAGATTTCTAATTGTTAGTCTATGCAATTAATATAGACAATTTATTCGACTTTGTAATTAACTAGGGGTGAGTAATTAGAGGTTGTTTCTTCTGAATTTACGCTCGTAGAACGCCTAATCTAACTCTGAATTAGCCTAAGAAATTAGGGAATTATTTTCCAGGTTACTGAGTATTACACCAAGGAATTGGGTGCAGTGGTATTGTTAATTTGCATTAAGATAATAGTTTAATTGAAATTCAATAAACACACAGTTCATCAATAGATAAAATAAGAAGATTTGATATAAAAGACCTAATCACCTTTCTCATCTTAAATTTTATTCTTTTAGTTTTCATGTTCTTGTTTTAAAACCAGATAAAATCAACCCTCTTCAAATTGTTACTAATTTCATTCGCACATAATTACTTTGTTAAATTACAATCTTTGTGAAGACAATTTTCTATTATTACTTTGACATTATCAGTATATTTGTCGATAAATCATAAAGTTTTTGGCGCTATTGTCAGAGATTGCAAATTTTAATAAGGTAATTTTTGTGCTTAGTTTGATATTTTTAAGTTTTAGAGTTAATTGTGAATTTTCGTTGTTGCTACTTAGTTGTTGTTTTCCTATAATATTTATTTTAGTTATTTTAGTTTCTAATTTTTAGGTTGTTTTAAGTAACATTTAAAATTCTATTTTTTTTATAAAAAAAAAATTCTTCAGTTTTTTTGTTTGTTTGTTATTTTAGTTTTTAATATTTTTTTTTTACTTTTATTATGTTCTTGTTTAGTTTGAATCTAGTTCAGTGGTATTAGGATATTTTTCTTATGATTGTATATTTGAGGTAAAGGAAGACATGTATTATGGAGTTGATTCTCAACTTGATCTATTATCAAAACTGGAAGCTTTATCAAAGCAAATTGCTGTCTCAACTCAAATTCATGCAAATATCAATCCAGTTAGAGAATTATGAGGCAATTTCTGTGGTGAAGGTCATGACAATGGCTATTTGTACCATATATTGAAGAAGCGTATTATGCAAGAAATCGTCAAGATCTGTATTCTTACTTCAACACATATAATCCACAGTGGGATAATCATTCTAGTTATAGTTGGAGTAAAAATAAATTCAAAATTTTACCCAAGAAGCTCCTTGAGATCCATCCCCAAAGACTTCATCCCTTATAAAAGACACTAAGAACCAATTTATGAAGTTTACTCAAAGCAACTTGGAAGCTCAATCGAATCTTCAAATCAAATTGGGTTGTTATTTGAACAAATGATGACTCAATCAAATGAACTTCTTAATGGAAATAAGTTAGAATATCAGATAACTTATGAAGTTGAGAGAGAAATCAAAGATGAATGGGAAGTAGTCGATGAAGAAGAAGTTGAAAGAAGACAAGAAGACGAAATATTCATGCCATCAGATGAAAAAACGGAATTAAGAATAGAAAAATCTGAGGTAGAAAATAGATGTGGGAAAAGAGCAAGAGTGCAAAGCAAGGATGATCTTGTTTTAGATGAAACTTCAAAGTTAATAATTTGTCTAGATGTAGATATCTAACAAGAGAATCTTCAACAAAAGAATGTCCTTAAATGTTATTTTAGCGACAAGAAAGATGAAAGTGAAGAAATAGATAAAGTATTGGATTTCATTTATATATTATTCACTACTATCAAATTGAAGAAGATGTGAAGGCAACATCATCAATACCTCAAGTTAATGGGAGTCTTACCGGAAAAAAAAGGAAGAAGAAAGATGATGTGCCATTTGTGTCATATATGCCGCCCTAACGGAGAGCAAATGGTCAAGCTAAGAACCTTAAATAAGCATTGTGTGGAATGTAACCCAGGATCAAAGTTATTTAGATTTATTTCATTTTCAGTTTTCGTTATATTTTAGTTATTTCCTCTTCGTACTATGATCCAAGGAATAGTACTAGCTAGCTGTCATGGAACCTCTCCCCTTTTACTTCTCTTTACTTTAATTAACGAGCTTGTTTACTTTTGTTGTTTCTTTCAGCTTTTATTTTTCTACCTTACCAATGCCAGCACACAAAAAGAAAAGAAAAAGTCCCCAGAAAAAGAATCAACAGAGTGATTATCATGGTATCTCCCTTGCAAATTGACATTTGACAAAGAAAAGAGAAGCCGACCACTTGTACTGAATCTCCAGATACCTCATCTAGTAAGGTTTGAGCCAAAAAAATTTATTGTTCACTTTTACTTCTTATGAGAGTGTATGTACATTAGTTATTTTCTAGAATTTATATTGCCTCTAATTTGAGGCTATTGGTCTGATAAGTACACATTAAGCTAGTTATTTGTGAAAACTCTGAGCATTTTTAAGCCACCATGTTTTAATATGATTATACCATTTGCTAACCACTTTGATCCATAGTCATTCTTTCGGTGACATAACCATGTTATTTAGCCATTTGACTTGAAAGATTAAATCTTTTCCACCCTCTTTGGAGTTAGGAAGAAATTTTTAATTTCCTTGTCTAATGCAAAAGAATAAGTTTAGGATTCCTCTTGGACGTTAGCAACATTTAAGTTTGGAGTTTGGGTACTAGAGAAATATGTCAAAAAGAAAAACAAGAAGTTATAAATGTCTTCTTAAAAAATATTTGAAAAATGAGACCAACAAAAATAATTCTCTAGTACTAAGTGAACATGAAAGAGTGATATGGAAGGATTCTTGTAACAAAAGGAAAACTAGGTACCTAACTCCAAAGGTTTAAGTCTATTATCACAAATTATCCTACTTTGTCATAAGCCACGTTACAATCTTGAAAAGACCTCAAAAGTGTGTGTTTAAATATGACTTTGATTGATTCAATTGGAAATTTTACAGATTCACTGTTAAATGCTTTTGTATGTTGATTGAGAGATTATTTTGTCAAATTGAATGCATATATGTGAGATGGGAGACATGTTGAGTAGTTGTATGTTCAGAAGAATTTTTCCGAGTTGATTGGATTGAAATGGGGAACCAGAGTGTTGATAAAAAAAAATATGATGTTCATTGGTGAGGGTAAATATTTTAATTCTGATGAAATGTTCAGTGTGCAAACAAGTTACTTGAGAAAAAATAATAAATTAAGTTTTGGGTTGTGATGACAGACGTCATTACATGATTTTTATGAGAAAATTTAGATGAATTCGGAAGAATAATGAGCAAAAGTCATGTAAAAGTGTGAAAAATTGAGCAAAAATCCAAGACAAGGAAGAAATAAAGGCTTAGTGAAAATTGTGAAGAAAAAGAGAAGAAAATAAGTCTTCTGCTTCTAGTATTCTCGCGCCTACGATGCATCCCATTGTGGCGCGATAAAGTTGTATCATGGCGCGATGGGACACTTTTTGGTTGAGCCACATATTGTTATTTAAAGGCATTTTTGGCTACTTTTGGAGGGACTCTGAAACTTGGAGAGAAAGTGACAGCTAGGGCTATTCAAGGGGCAAATTTGAAGAACATTAGAGTCATTGAAGAGCGGTTATTCCATATATTTTGATGATGAAGACTTATCCACTCATGGTATTTGTAAATTTATTAATGAGTAGCCAAATTTTTCTAGATTAGATCTTTTTGAGATGAACCTTATGTTTACTCTGTTGGATTTTATGTCTGTTTGAGATTTACTGAATACTTTTCTTATTATTATCTTATTTAAATTGTTTTCGAGTTTAATGGTTTTTGTTCATTTACGAGTGCGCAAGCTTATCTAGATACGTAGGATTTATGATTGTTAGTTTACGCATCTGATCTAGATAATTTATTCAACTTTGTAATTGACTAGGGATAAGTAATTAAAAGTCGTTGCTTTTGAATTAACGCTCATAGAACGCCTAATCTAACTCTGAAATAGCCTAAGAAGTTATGGAATTTTTGTTTAGGTTAGTGAATTGTACATCAAGGAATTGGGTGCAGTGATATTATTAGTTTATAGTGAGATAATAGTTTTATTGAAATTTAATAAATACACATCTCATCAACGGGTAAAATAAGGGGTTTTGATATAAAAGACCTAATATCCTTTCTCATCTTGAATTTTATTCTTTTAATTTTTTTGTTCTTGTTTTAGAACTAGATAAATGTTAGCATGTCCCTCTCCGGATCATGCCTCAAAGATAACCCCGATCGCCACCCATCTAAAAAGGTTTAGGTGTTTCATATATTATACCACTCTTTTCTAAAAGGTGTAGCAAGTTTCAAAGTCCTCCACTTCAAAACATTTTGATGAGCTAACCGCCATTGATAACTCTAGATTTCTTAAGAAAGAATAGGAAAAAAAGAGTCAATATCACTACTAGAATCGGAGGTACTCTTATAACTCCCAAACATCCATATTTTGAGGAGCATGTAGTCGATTATTTTATTGACTTGCCTGACATTTTTCATGCAGTGTTCATATAATTTCATAAGTTCATATTATTGGAATGTTCTACTGCGTTACCCATTCATCTAACTCCCCACTAATTGTCATTTCTAAAAAAATGAGGATTAAGAAAGGGAGGGAGGGGTTGTACATGTTTGCGAGGAAATAAGATGAAGCTTAGCTAGAGAAGATTTGAATGCGACTGCTTTGCTAAAATGAAAACTCTGAAAAAGCGTGGATGGAAAATGAATTGAGGTCCTCTTCTTATAAGACCAACAATTGCAAGGTAAACTTCCACACATTTTCCTTCTTGAAATGTGTGAGGTAACCAAGGGTCCTCAACAAACTTAGCTTTCGAACCAATATCCAATGACTACTTCGCTTAATACACCTGGCTCATAAGGTGTTCAAGTAGAAACTTCCTGAAAGTATCAGTCTAATGTCTCCTCTATAGTTTGGGGGAAGAACGTTTCCCTTTCTCCCACGTTCCTAATAAGTCTAACGTCTCTATAGTTTGGGGGAAGAACGTTTCCCCTTCTCCCACGTTCCTGATAAGAAAGTGGGAGAAATTGTTTCTCTTGGCCTAAGGATCTTCTATATAACTCAACTTAGAATTGAAAATAAAACATCCACAAATTTCAAAAAGAAAAATACAAAATCTCTCACAACCATCACATAAGAAGACTTTCTCTTTCAACTAATGTACATTTAAACAAGTACACATGTCTTTATCAATATAATTCAAAAGTTGATATAAAATTATTTTTCACCTAGCAAATTTATGAAAGCAACAAAATACAGGAATTCACACAAATCTTTTACAAAAAACTCACACTTTTCATTTAAAACAAGTGTACAAGAAAGAAAACAAAATTGTCTTTCAACATAACGTCTGTAACTTTATGTATTATTCGGTCTATCAGATGAAATACAATATGTTTTTTTTCCTTCCCTTCTTCACCGCTACATCTTATGAATGGATCTCACCAACAAAAATATAGATTAAGACGATCTTATCACCTTGTGAGTTGATGAAAAAAAGTTCTTGTGTCCATCTAACTTTATTCGTGCTTTCTTGTGAAATTTTCTGCCCAAGATAAAAGATGTGTCTTCTTCATTCACATCTATTACTAAGAAATCTTAAAGTATAGCAAACTTATCAATCTTAAGACATTCTCTATCATTTTGTTAGTTGGCTTTAACTGCAAGCTGCCAACTTTTTTCTTCTGCTTGAATTACTTATAGCTACTCCGATATATTTTCTACCTCTCTTTTCAACCACTCTATCCATCTCAATCTCAACAACAATCCTTTCATCATCAACTTCCTCTTCAACATATTCTTTTTTATTTGAATCTTCATCATGGAAATTAAGTGCTCTTGATTTTCCAGTTCATCATTTTTTTTCAGAAATTTGGATTATTTTTCAACATACATATACATGTGAATTACGCTAGGCCACTGCAACTGATTCTGATCTCACAGTCGTGTTGTTTGTAGAATTCTGATTGGTTTCTGAATTTCTAACACTTCTTTTGGATGAAATCTTCCAACTGTTCTCTTTAAATTCATCAATCTCTATCTGTTCTTGTCTGCACTCTTTGCTACAAAATGGTGTGTTCCCTCTGCAAATTCACAAAATTCATTCAATATCACATAATCTCAACAACAAATAAAATCCAATCATCCAAATAATTATTTTATATTAATATATTAAATTTTTCATTAGATGTGAACCATTCTATGGATCTTAGTAAAAAATAATTATACTTTCTATGACCCAAATAAAAGTTAAGTATAAAAAACTACACTTTTATAAATAAAAAGTAGAATTTTCATCTGGCTCATGACTAAAAGATGACTCTAACTTACCTGTACATAAAGATGTCTTTGTTTTGGCCAAGATGTTTTCTACAAAGAAAACAAGCTTGGAGGAAGTGAGGTTGATCATAGGAATCTTCACTTCCACCATAGTAAAACATGCTAGATTTTGGAGAAGAAATTGAAGAAGAGAAAGAATAGTTAGAAGCCATAGATAGGTAAGTTGAGAGAGAGAAGGAGTTGGAAAGAGCAGGGAGCAGAAATGAAGGAAAATGAGGAATTATATAATGAGAGGGTCACACAAAATAGACGGTATAGAGTAGAGCACATAGCATAGTATATTAGTATATTAGTATATTAGTATATGGTATAATAATAATATAATAAAGCTTGAAACCAAAACAAAGAAAAAAAACTATATATAATAAAGCTTACTCACAAATCATGATCTTTCAATATTGCTTTCTTTTGGCCCTACTTTCTTCTTTCAAGTAAATGTAAAAAACTTTTTTTTAAGTTAAGAAATGTTGAATAGATTTTTGCTCTAGCTAAATATATCTTTCTTTTAATTCCTTTTAAATTTTCGGTCTTTATAAATTTTGTTTTATTGATATTAATCTATTTTTTAACAAAAATTGTGTCATATACTACCATGACTTGAAGTCATTATGATGCAAAATAGATTTAGTCAGTTTGATAGTTTTCAGTTTGATAGAGACGAAGGAGAAGAAGAGCAAGATGAACAAGAAAAAGGTCATAAAAAATTAGGGAGGTTTATAACCTTCACAATGTCAAGAATTTTTTGTAATGAAATAATATGTTGACTTGAAGTGACATAGCGTGTCACGTCGGCTTTTGTTAGAGAAAGTAGATAGTAATGACTAAAAGGGTGGACGAAAAATATTATGAGGATGATTATTTAACGAAATTTTTTAGGGACTAAAAGTTAAAATATATATCTTCATTTATTTTGATTTAGAATGTCTATTTGACATCTAAAATATCGAAGTCTAACATACTAATGATCTCCACATTGTTCAATCTTCGATTTCTGATTACAAGCTCTTTTGTTCTCTATATCGCTCAAGTTATATTGTGTTGTAAGACAGTCATATAGTGTTTCAACAATAGATTTTAAAAGGTCTGTTGACTTATAAGTTATTACTGTTGAAACTAGAATATATACATATGGAATTTAAGCTAAAGACTCACTAATCAAAGACTTGACATATAAGATCTTTTATATGATTGTTGTTACTAAGGATGTCCTAGATTAGTGGGAGTCACTCCTTCTTTATGTTTTATAATATTGTTTTGATATCAATAGAGATTTAATGTTAATATTATTTGCAAAAATAAAATTTATAAGGTTATTATTGTTATAACCATTCTATATCGTTTGTACAAATATTGAATTTGCAAACTTCAGTTTGATCTCAATAAAGAATTCAGTTAGACCAATTGAAAATAGACATGATTCAGAGATCATATTAAATAAAATTTTCATGTCATTCATTCATATCGATCTATGTCATCAAGTACATTGATGTCGTGGTCGTCGGAGTTCTGTCACGTTATACATCAGTGACAACAACCGCGGTGGTCTCACTATTGATGTATGAGATGTACTAGATTATAAAGTTGAAATCTAAAGATAAATAGCATTCCGATGCACGTCTAAGGAATTGTGATATAATTATTAAAAATATATTGCCCAATGAAAAATTGTTGGAATATTTTATAATTTAAATATTATTTAATCACTATTCTAATAATTATTATGTGGGTATATATATTTTAATTATATTATCTATTTATCAAATTAAGAGTCTTAAATCACTAAGTGGTCAAATAAATTTAAAAGACTATTTAGATTTTTATTTAGTAATTAATTAATTAATTAATTAGATATGAATTCAAATAGGAGTGAATGTCAGGATTATCCATTTCGGAATAATGAGAACACTAATTGGCCATCACCCTATCTATTATGGTCCCAAATATTCTATACACAAGCAATTTATCCCTTCTTCCCATCGGAAGAGTATTCAAGGTATAAGGAGTAGCGGTTGAGGAAAGACCATACAAACCACCGGGTATTTTTGCAATCTTTTCTCTCATATACTAATATGTCGTAGATCCTGTAATTATATACATGTTCGATAAAAAAGGAAATACAATTCAATAAATAATTTCACTTTTGAATGGTTTATCTATTATCTTAATAATAATAAGTTTTAATGTTGAAATAGGTCACCATAGGAAGGAGTATTTAAATAAAATATATGTGACAATTATTCAAAATTTCCGTTAAGATTATCTTCATAGTACTAATAATAGTAGTATAAATTGATGAAAATGATGTAACCGGACTGTAGAGTTGTATTTTCTTTTAGTGTGATAGTTTGTCTTTGCTTTGTCAATTCATGATTTGCTAACAAGTTGAAAAAAGCAAACCTGGAGCTGACGCGGCAAGGGACCCACGAAAACGACAAGTCGACAAAGACGCTCAAAGTGGGACCCATTCAACATTGCACCTTGCACGTGCGGTCTCTTTAACTCCAAGCCGAGAGAAGTATTCCACGTGCGAATGTGCTTCTCAATGATAGTATGACTTTTTATCAAGGAGAAACTCAATCATACAATGCAATTGAAAGTCATCTTTTTATCTTATTTAGTTTATTTACATGTATTTGCTGGTTCAAAATTATACACCATTTTGCATAATAAGTCATTTATGTTACTATTACTTCCTTTATAACTACTAGTTTACCTTTCATACATAATTGTTTTTTTTATTCCACATTTTAAACATAATTAAAATGGATAAAAAATAACATTTCAATCTTGACTAAACCCCATCAGTATCACAAAAGTTAATCCTACAATTAAGCATAAAGATGTATTAATAAAATCCTAATTATTAAAACACATTTTTTATACTTTTTACAATTTAAAATAAAATTAAATAAATTCTTGATTAATAATAATTACTTTAATCAAATCAATGAGTTATTAATTAGATAATAAAAATAAAATGTTAATTTTTAATTTTTTTATTTGGAAAATAAGTTAATAAATTAAAGTTAAATAAATTAAAAAGGGGGTTTGAATTAAACTAAACTAGCAATTGGGTTTCTAATTGAGGGTGTAAAAAGCAGGTGGAGAGAGGCGCATTGGCCTCTGAAACCCATGTGTAAGAGGAGTCCACGGAGGGAAAGAGTCAACGGTTGACTCTCTTTGGACTTCCTGATCATGATCCGAGGGACCCCATAGTGCGTGATCAAAACCCTTGATGAAGTTGACTAGTCAAGGTATGCAGGATGAGTGGTTCAGATCCAAAGTCAATTGAGGACCATGGTGTGCGCAAATGTGGGGGATGAGTCAAATTATACTCATATGATGATTCACATTGAGCCAATTAGGATGATCAACGGACACGGGGAAGAGGTATTTAAGCGAGACCTCTTTAGAGCCCCCTCATTTTTTCAAACTCTCTCTCTCTCTCTCTCTCTCTCTCTCTCTCTCTCTCTATATATATATATATATATATATATATATATATATATATATATATACCTCTGGCCACCTTCTCAAAACCAGAAACCACCCAACCCAACCCCGTAAACCCCAGTTTCCGATTGAAGTTCAACCAGAAACTTCATCCCTTACTCAGAATCCGATGAATGTTCTTCATGAACATTCATATGAAACCCAGTCCTTCCACTGTTACCCAAAACTTCAACCTCAACCTTACCCTAAGATGAACCCTAGGGTTCTACTGATGAACCCTAACGTTGAGAAGACGAACCTTCACATTTTACCTTCACAGAAACCTGGGTTCAATCATAAACCCTTACTCAGAAACCCTAAATCGATGAACCCTAGGGGTCATCGGATGAACCATAACCCTAACTTAAACCCAGAAATACCCTAAACTTCCCCAGATTAACCCCAATCCTTGGTCGATCATGGATCGACCTACCCTGATCCCCAATTAATGCCTCAAACAACAGAATCACACAACAAAATTTTGAACCCTAAATCAACTTCTAAGTGTCAAGCATACACAATCACATGACCATCGGGTCAGAGAAACACTTATTTTTGTTGTCGTGGCCGGATTAAGCTCCATCATTCCCCTTCCTTACTTTGGTTTTGATTTCTGATTCCTCAATCTCCCTCTAATCCTCTTCTCTTTCTTTTACAGGTACAAGGATCAAATCGAGCTTTGCTGCGAGGTCAAGCTCGGATAACTTAGGGTTTTGATGTAAAACCATAAGTGTCATAATTCAACAAAGCTCTAGTGGCGGTTTGAATAGTTGTTAGGATTTTCAATTCTCTTTTTCGTCCTCTTCTCTGAATTAGGTTTAGGATTTTACAGCTTAAATTAGGTTTAGATTCTTAAATTAGATTGATTTGTATTAGGAAGTTTAGAATTTGATTGTTTAATTGATCGATTGTAATTTATAATTTGATCGAATTATGCTATTTAGTCCAATTTTCAATTTGTATTTTGTGATTTTTGTAATGAAATTGAAATCTATAAGTGGAAATTTCTGATTGATTTGAAATTACAGCTCTGATCCATTTTGTTTCCATTTGTGTACGATTTAGGGTTTATGCACGAATTGGGAATTTGGGGGGAATCTAGGTCATTGACATGACCCGATGTAGTTGCAGACTTGGGTATGTCTGACCCAATTGAGTTCGGACTTAAGCTTATGTTCAGTTAGCCTTTGACCAACCCATTAAATAAAAATCATATTAACACTACAATTAGTTTATATAATAATCTGACAGATTTCTGGAAAAAAATGCAACAAGAAATTAATTATATATGGTTTTTTTGTTAGAACTCTGAAAATTAGTAAGAATGCGATTAAGCAAGAATAATGGAATGAATAAATACTCATTGGTTATAAGAGAAAAAAGAAATTAGACTAAATTTTCAAATCCAAAATCCAACTTATCCCGAATCTCTTTTAGATTTTAGAGATTATGAGTGACCTAGTGATAATGAATGAATCTTCATTTTGCATGATGGAGTATTGAGAACGATTGAGTGACTTAGAGCAATGGAAATAAATAGATACACAACAAACAAGATGAGAATGTGCTAGTTTTTTAATTTTTAGCTTTAAATTCACTTTTGATTCCTATTTAGTCGTTTTTAGCTGTTTAATCCCTATTTTAAGATTCTCAACTTTATTTTTGTTGGAATTTTTTTAGTCCCCTCCATTTTTGCACATGTTGTTGTGATGGTTACAAGAAATTTTAATGACTTGTCATTAATGAGTATGATAATTTATTATTTAATATTTTTTATAAAATAATAATTAATAATTTTAATTTAATATATTGAAAATTAATTTATTAAAATATTTAAATTATAATTGATGGGCCTATATTCACAACTTTTCGGGAAAGGTTCAATAAACATGATGGATGACATTAGAACTTGTCATTTTATTTCTATCCAATAAAACCATAACCAGAGCTGTTTTGTAACCATCCTGTGAAATCGACAATAGGCTTGTTTGTATTAGCTATTAAAACCACCCAACTCATTTCGTTTTTTACTTCGTTGAGAACAAGGCTCCCCAAAGATGGGAAGATCAATAGCTACGGAATTGCAGATAAAATCTTTCCCTCACCATCTCTTGTAGCAATAAGAAGAAGCCAGTGGTGGTTGTAGATGGCGAGTGGTGGTTGTAGCAATAAGAAGAAGGCAGTGAAGATTGTGATTATCACTACACAGTATGTGGAAACTGATGTCATGAGTTTTAAGTCCGTTGTGCGGAAGCTACAGAAAAGTTAAGAGAGAAAGATATAATTTAAGTGAGTTTCATGTGGTAGCTGCTTGTGAAAAATGATCAAGATTGACTTGCTTCTGGATTATTTGAATCACAAAATGTGAATCTTGTTCGGAGTTTCAACCATTTAAAGAATGGTGTGATTCAGCGATTGCAATTTCTACTTTTTCAATGATTATTTTGGGATGATTTAAAATCATCACCGAAAGGTTGAAATAAAAAATAAAAAAATCACCTCAGTTTAAAATTGTAAAAAAAGAAATAAAATAAAATAAAATAAATTGATATTTTGTGACGGTTTAAACTCACTATTAAATCTATGAAATTGAG
The DNA here is from genome assembly GCF_024323335.1 of Lathyrus oleraceus. Lineage (NCBI taxonomy): Eukaryota > Viridiplantae > Streptophyta > Magnoliopsida > Fabales > Fabaceae > Lathyrus > Lathyrus oleraceus. Next base: position 494,096,906 of record NC_066582.1, on the reverse strand, counting down.
AAAAATAAAGTATTAATGTTTCCGTCTCTTACATGAGAAAGTATTAATTTTTCAGTCTCTTACGTGAGAGACCTATGATCCGTTTGTTTTATTTGTTTTTAAATGATTTTTATAGTGTATTATATTTTGATGTAAAAAAATTTTATAAAGAAATTTTTCATAAAAGTTCTAAATAAAAAACTGGTGTGAATGGTTATTTTTAAAATATTTTTTTAGAGATTTTATCATTTTATCGATTCTTTTTTATATTAAAATTTTAAAAAATCACCTAATTTTGAAGTTATTTCAAATAACTCTTTATAAAATTTATTTTTGAAATAGAACTTTTTGAAAAAATGGAGATTTTGATTATATTTTGATCTTTAATAATTACTATATCAAAATTAGTCTTTTAATTTATAAAAAACAAATTTAAAAAAAACTTATAATATTTAAAAAATATTTTTATAAAATTTATTTTCAAAACTATAAAATAAAAATCATTTTTTTAAAACTAAAACAAATTAACTCCTAATAAGATCTCTTATGCTAGTCAGAGTCTTAAAAGACTTACCCTAAAAAGAAGTTTCATTAAAGTCTCACTTAAGAACTATCAAATATACTTGCAAAAGCATGGTTGATTTGGTTCAAAGAGAGACAACTTTGTTTGCAAAAGAGTATGAGGAGAGAATTGGACTTTTGTTTGAAAGTTTGAAATAAACGGTTTTAAAAAATGATTTTTTTTTAAATTTTGAGAAATCTTTAACAATATTTAAAAGTGGAGGATAAAAAAAAATTAAAAAGAAAAATTGAAGGGAAAGAAATAAGAAGATCAAGAATGCATTTAACTCTTATTTTTTATTTTGTATGTTTTTCTTTTTCTTTTTCCTTTGCTATATGTTTTCCAACTATTTTTTTTAGTTTTATGAAATAATAATAACTAACATCTAGATAAACATCCGTCCAGATGAAAACATGTAGAATTTTTTGTGTATCTATTTATTTTTTAATTTAAATTATTTATTTATAAATAGTAAAAATAATGGAATGAAAGTAATGCAACTTTAAAAGAGAAATTAAAGTAAAATAGAAATTGAAAACTGTATAATTTTAAAATACTACATCAAAACTAAGTTTGACTTTTAAATATAATTATAAATTATTTTAATTTAAGTTATATATTTATAAAATAATAAAAATTGTGGAATAAAAGAGATGTACATATCGTCATATAACGGTTAATAAAAGAGAAGTCGGTGTTTAAAATTAAAAAAGTATAATTAAAATAAAAATAAACTATACTAAAATTAGAATATTGTTTTTAAAATAATCAATTTTTTCAAAAAAAATTTGAAAATAATTAATTTTTCAAAAAAAAACCAAAATAACCAAGTTTGGTAGAGGATGCGCCAGATGAATTGACGCACCCCCATACCAATAAGAGTAGGCGCCAGGAGCATTGACGCACATGCATTGGGCCTCATGTGGAGGCGCCAATGCTTGTGGCGCCTGCATTGACCCTCATGAGGAGGCACCAATGTCTTTGGCGCCTGAGTGCATTTTGGATGATGGATGTATGCACCAATTCATCTGGCGCATACACCCCCTATTATTTTTTCAATTTTTTTTATATTTATTTAGTTTTTTTAATTTTTAATTTTTATTTTATTTTTAACATTTAATATTTATTATTTAATACATAAGAAATAATAATGAAAATAAATAAATTTATTAAATATGTAATAATTGGTTACATTGGACAGACGAAAAACTAATGATCCGCCCGATTATAACGTCCCTCGGTTCCACATCCTGGTGCGTTAGTTTGTCTCCGAGGTCTCCCACGATTTTCTTGAGATGTTTGTGGTCTTTGGGTGCTGACTTGATCGAGCAATGGTTGGTTGGAAGGTCCGGCGGAAGTTCCGGCGGTATTTGACAGATGTGTCATCATTTTCTCCCAATATCCAGAGGGGCTCTGGCCAACGGCGCTTCCGTAATGGAGTTCGGTGCCCATGTCATCGTAGTTAGAGCGTTGGGGTTGGGTGAATTGGGGACGGTATAGTTGCCCAAATTGGGCCATTGAGTCGTTTTGAAAACGAAGCAATGGTTCTTGGGGCGTACTATAGTTAAACAATGGTTGGGTGTTCATTGGTGGGGGGCTACGATGAAGTGACCCATATGAATCATCTGGGCTATAGACGGTTGTGGTTGCGGGGTTTGATTATTGGTTTTGTGTTAGGGTGGGTGGTATGAATGGATTGCGACGTTGGATGGTTGGTTGTTGGGTGGTTGGCATGAACGGGTTGTGATGTTGGGTGTGTGGTTGTTGTGTGTATGTGGTTGGTTCATGTTGTGTTGTTGGTTGTTGGGTTTGGGTGGGTTCACATTGGTGTTGGGTGATGAATTGTTGTGGGGCGTACGATGACGAAGCATGTTGGCGTGGATCCATCAAATACCGCGGCTCAGATACAAATTGTTGAGTTGTTACCGACCTAAACCATGTCATATATTGTTGAGTGGGTCTTGCACCTTGGATAACTGGTTCGTTCGAGATGTGTTATCGTCGATTCCTCCATTGACGACACATGTCTTTTGCAAAGTCTCTCCAATCATAATAATCCCATTGTGCATCGAAAACCTTTTTTGATGCCAATTCCCCAAACACGTGGGAGATTCTGGAATCTGTTGTAGCATTCCGAATTGCAGTTTACCCGATCACTTTGGTGCATTTCCACCGTAGTGAATCGGATAATCGGTGTCTTCGTTGTTAAAACTGCAGCATCGTCATGATTCACATCATGATTCAGACCCAGATAGACCTCCAAACAAACTGTAAAACAAAACCAAATGGTTAGATGAAAAATAATTTGAGAAGTAGTTTTAAATTAAAATATAGTTCGGTAGGATTATTACATCGGCATGTCCAATGTGGTCCAATAGATTTCGATAGACTACAATAGCGTGTTTCGGACACCTATTATAGTTCATTCCTCTTACTAACCACCTAAGATAATAAAAAGAAGTGAAAAATATTATTTACTGTTAATTATAATAATAAATATAATTAACTAAATGGTGAATGGTAAAGTGTTAGACTTACTTGGTTGCAAACGGGAACACGAATGAGCGCTCATTTATCGGGGCGAGCGACGACATTCTCGACCACCCCTAAACTTGAAGCAAATAAGCACATGAAGAAAAATTCTGGTATTCTTTTTTGCAGTTCTACACATTGCACTATATAGATGGGTCAACACAGCTGAACCCCAACTATAAGTTTTTACCTTATTAATGTTGCGTAATAAAGGTAAATACATTATATTCACAGAATTACCGGTACTTTCTATAAACAAAAAGTTACCAAATAAAATAATAATGTAATATCGAGCTTTTATTATTTTCTCATACTCGGTTGAATCGTCGGACAATACTATACTGACATAATATTGTTTTAGGTATTTTAAATTTATACCTTGCCCCTTGCTTGACCGGATGTGTCTCCCTCAGTTTCGTCGTTGAACAAAGGGGCACCCAATAATTCATTTCATATATTGTTTTCTTGGTTAACTCGTCCATTCACTGCCTTTGCGTCTATACGGAGACCCAACAACATGTACACGTCCTCAAGTGTGACGGTACACTCACCAATCGGAAGGTGAAATGTGTGGGTCTCGGGTCGCCACCTCTCCAACAAAGCCAGAATAAACTTGTAGTCCACCAAGTACGAAACAATGTTTAGTAGATTTCCAAATCCGCATCCTCTAATATATGGTTCTATTAAAGGATCATGGGGTACATATTCATGTACACGGCATCTAAAGCGCTTCAGATCCTAATAACAAAAAAGTAAGAAAATACAATTAGAAGAAGAAATACAAACTCAACAAACACACATCTATAAGAAGTATTCCAAAAATAGAAACTAAAAAGAGAGAGATTACAAAGGTATAACACAAAGAAGATATCTATTAGAAGTAATCCAAAAATATAAACTAAAAAGCGAGAGACAACAAAGGTATAACACAAAAAAGATATGTATTAGAAATAATCCAAAAATAGAAATTCAAAAGAGAGACATAACAAAAGTATAACACAAAAAAGATATCTATAAGTAGTAATCCAAAAATAGAAACTAAAAGAGAGAGATAACATACAAATGCCGAGATATTCTCGATTGTGCCTTTGTGTTCATCGCCCATAGTCAACAAAGACATGACTTGAATTTGCAAAGCTTGAGTTTGGTAGATGAAAGAAGTGTGGTAGAAGAAAATACTTGAGTATTGATGAAGATGATTTGATATTGTTGATATGAGATACTATTTATAGATGAATGAGTGAGTAGGTTTGAAACCTAAAAAGAGTGTGATTGGTTGCATGGAAAGGCAAGAGGAGACAAGAGAATGACAAAATTCAGAATGGAAGAGAAATTTAGCATGTGAGGAATCTTCTTGACGCATGTGAAGAAAGCATATGCAAGGGAAGAAGAGCCCTTCCTCTTGGTGCCTACATGTGATTTCTCACATGCAAGGAAGAGGCGCCCTTCCTCTTGGTTCCTTAGTGTAGGGCAATTGGAAGGGGCGCCCTTCCTAGTGGCGCCTAAGTGTAGTTTTGTGAAGAGGCGTCCAACCCTTTGGCGCCTCAGTTAGTTTATGGCACCTAGGTTGGAATCTTAGGGCACAGAGCTCAGAGATTCTTTGATTCCCTGGCGCATGTGTATTCTTTTCAATCTTTTCTCTGCGTGCTGGATTCCTTCTACTGCATGCATGGTCAAGTCTGTACAGACAATGACCAAGTTATCAATGCAACGACCAACTTACCAATGACCAAGTTATTTATGTTGTGCAGGTGAACAACTTAACAATGCATTCAATTCCAATTCCATTCAAACTATCTATATATTTAATATTTCAACATAATGTCTTCCACACAACATTACATGATCAATGCCCATGTCGAAGGTGAAATATTTGATCATCAGTTGTTTGGTTTTTGTTTTCGAAACACAGAGGTGACTCGGTTTACAATAAATCGACGATCAAATTTTTCACATCTGAAACAAAGAATAGAAAAGATATTGCATTGCAATAATGTGGGTTAGATCATCTATAAAAATTCGATTTGGTTTGCAGAAAACCAGGTAAAATTTTATCAAAAAAAGATTCGATATGATGATGATATTCAGCATATGTTTGGCAGTCACGAACAATCCGGTTACAACGATATAGAGTTGTATATATTACCACATCAACAATAGGAGTCTCAGTACATTGATCAGTCACAAGTGTTTTGTGAGACTGATGACGAACAAGCTGAGGTGAATGTTCCAGACGACGAAGAAGAGGAACCTGAGATCATGGATGATTCGATGGTGAACGCTGAAGAGGAAGAGGAGCCAATACCAGCAAGTCATGTATATTTCCCACCCCAACACATGACAAGGTTAAATTTGGGTTCAGATGAACCTCCGACAAATGCATGGTATAATCCTTACGTGCAAATGCAAGGATCTCTGAAACAAGGAGACACATTTCGCACAAAAGAGGAATGTGTAAAAGCCATTAAGAAATTCCACATGCAACTATCGGCTAATTTCAGATTTGACAGAACTGACGCATCGAGGTTTAAAGTTTATTGTCCGAATGAGCACTGCCTTTTTAGGTTGTCAGCTTCGTACCGGAAGAGGAGCGAATCTTGGGAGATTAGATCAATGGGTCCAGATCACACATGCATGCTGACAAACCCAATGCAGGATCATCGTAAACTAAGCGCAAAGCTAATATGTGATGAAATATTATCTGTCATTGGCGACAATCCGTCGTTAAAGGTGAGTACAATAATCTCGCATATTAAGGCAGAGTACGAGTACACTCCATCATATAGGAAGGCATGGATAGCTAGAACAAAAGTTGTTGAAAAAGTGTTTGGAAATTGGGAGGAGTCTTACAAACAACTTCCAGAATACCTGTTGGCTCTAAAACACTATGCTCCCGGGACAATTGTCAAGATGGAGACATTTCTCGCATATACACCAGATGGTACGTGTGCTATTGGAAATAGAATATTTCACCCTCTATTCTGGGCGTATCAACCGTGTATCATAGGTTTTTCTTTCTGTAAACCAATTATACAAATTGACGGTACATGGTTGTATGGAAAATACAAAGGAACGTTACTGATGGTAGTGACACAAGATGGGAACAACAATATTTTTCCAATCGCCTTTGCCCTAGTTGAAGGGGAGACTGCTGAGGGATGGATTTTTTCCTAAGAAATCTTCTATTGCACGTTGCACCTCAGCCTAACTTGTGTTTAATCTCTGATTGCCACCCCTCAATCATCAGTGCATATAATAACATTGACAATGGCTGGCAAAATCCTCCTTCGACGCATGTGTTTTGTATTAGACATATTGCTCAAAATTTCATGCGGGAAATCAAAGATAAGACGTTGCGTAAGAAGGTTGTCAATGCAGGTTATGCATTATCAGAACCTTCTTTCAAACACTACCGCGAGGAAATAAGATTTTCGAACGAAGATGCGGTACGGTGGTTCGATAGTATTCAGTTGGAGAAGTGGACTAGGGCATACGACAACAGTCAGCGTTTGGGCCACATGACAACAAATCTTGTGGAATCAATGAACTCTGTCTTCAAAGGAATCCGTAACCTACCAATAACCGCTTTGGTGCAGGCTACATATTTTAGGCTAGGAGCGTTTGAAACCAAATGCTCAAAATGGAGTTCAGTGTTTGCAATCTGGACAGTTGTTCAGTGATGCTTCAATGAAATTCATCAGACATGAAGTTGCCAAAGTAAACACACACGTGGTTACGGTATTTGACCAAACTAAAGGTTGGTTTAGTGTTGCCGAGTCCATGGATCACAATGAGGGCATTCTGATGGGACAGTACAGAGTCGAACTAGATAGAGGTTGGTGCGACTGCGGAAGGTTCCGAGCCTTTCGTACCCCCTACTCCCATGTCATTGTGGCGTGCTCAAAGGTTCGAAGGGATTCATCCTACTTGCTATCTGAAGTTTACAAAGTCGTCAGCCTTTCAAATGTTTATAAAATTAGTTTTTTGGTAGTGGCAAAAGAAGATTATTGGCCAGAATATCAAGAGGACATCGTCTGGCACACCGAAGTTATGCGAAGGAAGAAAAAGGGTCGCCCTAACAGCACCCGGATTCGAACCGAAATGGATACGGTGAACAAAATGGTTAGATTATGTAGTTCATGCCGTCAACTAGGTCACAATCGTAATAACTGTCATAGTGTTGGAACGAGCACAACCAGATTAATTCAGATGTACCTCTGTTGTTATATATGAAAAACTAAATTTATTTCATAGTACCTCTGTTGCAATATATGAAAAACTAAATTTATTTCATAGTAGATGTCTGTGACGAAAATACCATTACATAAACAGTAACACAAATAATTATAACAAATACAATACAAGAACTATGTGATTACAACCATCAAAACAATCTTGAACATGTAATGCATCATCCTACGAGCGTCTTGGTCGGTCTTAATATCCACTCATTCGCGCACTTCTCCGTTTTGGTTGAACGTGGACGCAAGCCATTGTATTCTTCTAATCCGTTCACCCTCTTCAATTTCTCCCTCTAACCAAATGTACAACGTCCGATTAAGACGTTCAAACGTATATGTATTCCAAAGTCGAACCTGTATCTGGCCGCAACAACAGAAAATATTACATCAGCATTTTGTTTCTGAATGTATGCAGACATTGTTGAAACAGAGAGAATTGAAATTGATGGTTGAACCAGACAACTTATGGTATTAGGAGATGAATTTGAGTGAAAATAATTGTATACAAGGCGTGGTATTTATAAAAACGAAACATCTATTGGACAAACCACGTGGGCGCCAGATGAATTGGCGCACACATGACCATCACATGCAGGCGCCAGATGAATTGGCGCCCACCATCCAAAATGTACTCAGGCGCCAGAGGTATTGGCGCCTCTTCATGAGGGTCAATGCAGGCGCCACAAGCATTGACGTCTCCTCATGAGGCCCAATGCATGTGCGCCAATGCTCCTGGCGCCTACTCTTATTGGTATGGGGGTGCGTCAATTCATCTGGCGCATCCTCTACCAAACTTGGTTATTTTGATATTTTTTTAAAAAATTGGTTATTTTCGATTTTTTTTAAAAAAAATTGATTATTTTGAAAAAAAATCCTAAAATTAAGTTTTGCCTTAATAAATAAAAATAATAACTACAAATAAAATAAATAATAAATAATCTTTTATTTGGGTTTGAATCTGATTATTATTGTTTTCTAAAAATTAACTTTATTTTATTTTAATTTCAAATATAAAATTTTTAAAGTTAGATTGTCAAACATACTTTTTTATTTTTTATTTTATTAAAAATCAACTATGGTAAAAAAATATTTTTTAATTAAATATTTTTGAAAAAAATTACGTGAATTTACATGATAACTAAATAAAAAATTTTGAAAAAAAATTACTTGGTTGAATTTCTTTCCTTCATCTTTCTTTAATAACTAAATAAAATTAAAATAAATATTACTTAAATTCAAAAATAATTGAAAATAAAAAATAATAAATCAACATTAACAAAATAATACACATCACAATTCACGATTTAACAAAAAATGATTTGAAAAAAGTTAACCGATATACTAACATGATTGATTAAATTTTACAAAATATTAACTACATTTTTTTTCTTAGAATTAATTTGAATTCTTCAATTTTTATGAATGACTAAAATGAATTCTTCCTCTAAAATAAATAAAAGAAATTAAAGTTTGTCGGGAAACTTTAAGCTTTACTTTCAATCAAAATTAAGATATAAGAGAAGTTAATTAAGAAATTAGAAAAAAAGAGTAGTTGTAGAACATATTCAATCTTACTGTTGGAGTCGCAGCGGAAATTTGGCTTCTAATAACGATATGAAATATCACCCTCACTAAGGTTGAACACGAAATAATATAGCTAGAATAATAACTTGTATGAAGGAATATATGTCTAAAGAATAAAGATTGATTATATTGAGAAAGTAGTAACTTTGTTTATATATATATATATATATATATATATATATATATATATATAATATATATATATATATATATATATATATATATATATATATATATATATATATATATATATATATATATATATATATATATATATTGTTGTTACAATGTTGCTTGATCATTGTTACACTAAACATATGACAATTTATAGTGTCTTACATACTAATAAATGAATGAATCATGTTACAATCCATTTGGCTAAGAATCAGGTCCATCATGCTCGAACCAAACATATAGATATCAGGTATCATTTTGTACGGGATGTCGTAGAGGAAGGTCATATTTCTCTTACGAAAGTACACACTGATGAAAATCCTGCAGACATGTTGACCAAGGTTGTGACAGGCAGCAAGTTTCAACACTGCTTGAACTTGCTAAACATTATTCCATTTTCATCCAAAATTTATGGATTTTTTTTATAAATTATGAACGAGGTGGAGAATTGTAGAAATAGTCAACACAAGAAAATTCAACACAAGCCATAATAGGAAAATAAGGGAACGACTTATATTTTATTGTAACATGATTCATTCATTTATTAGTATGTAAGACACTATAAATTGTCATATGTTTATTGTTACAATGTTGCTTGATCATTGTTACACTAAACATATGACAATTTATAGTGTCTTACATACTAATAAATGAATGAATCATATTACAATAAAATATAAGTCGTTCCCTTATTTTTCTATTATGGCTTGTGTTGAATTTTTCTTGTGTTGACTATTTCTACAATTCTCCACCTCGTTCATAATTTAAAAAAAATCCTTAAATTTTGGACGAAAATGGAATAATGTTTAGCAAGTCCAAGCATTTTTGAAACTTGCTGCCTGTCACAACCTTGGTCAACATGTCTGCAGGATTTTCATCAGTGTGTACTTTCGTAAGACAAATATGACCTTCCTCTACGACATCTCGTACAAAATGATACCTGATATCTATATGCTTGGTTCGAGCATGATGGGCCTGATTCTTAGCCAAATGGATTGCACTTTGACTATCACACATCAGTCTCACGCATTCTTGCTCAACACCCAAATCACCTAGAAGACCCCTCAGCCACAATGCCTTCTTTACTCCTTCTGCTACTGTCATGTACTCGGCTTTCGTAGTAGAGAGTGCCACAATAGACTGTAACATTGATCGCCAACTAACTGGAGCACCGTGTATTTTGAACACATAACCAGTAGTAGATCGCCGTCTATCTAGATCACCAGCATAATCTGAATCAACGAACCCGCTTATTTGACATGTATCTTCACCAAAACACAAACCAGTGTTAATGGTACCCTTTAAGTACCTCAAAATCCACTTCACCGCTTCCCAGTGTGCCTTTCCCGGATTTGCCATGAACCTACTGACAACACTTACCGCTTGTGAAATATCTGGACGTGTACACACCATAGCGTACATCAAACTGCCAACTGCACTAGCATAAGGTACATTTTCCATGTATGCCTTATCTTCTGCTATAGTGGGAGATTGATTACCAGAAAGCCTAAATTGTGGAGCTAATGGAGTAACCACCGACTTAGCACATTTCATTTCAAACCTTTCAACAACCCGCTCTAAATAGCCTTTTTGACTCAAGAACAGTTTCCGATTTGTCCGCTCTCTTCTAATCTCCATACCCAGTATTTTATTTGCAGCACCCAAGTTCTTCGTCTCAAACTCTTTACCAAGTTTAGACTTCAACTTATCTATCTCCACCTTTCTTTTTGAAGCAATAAGCATGTCATCGACATACAATAATAGATAGATAGAATCACCTCCATGAAGCTTCTGAATATAGACACAACTGTCATAGCTGCTTCTAGAGAAACCTTGTTTTATCATAAAAGAATCAAATCGCTTGTACCACTGTCTCGGAGATTGTTTCAATCCATAAAGTGATTTTCTCAAACAACATACTTGACTCTCTTTACCCTCAACCTTGTAACCCTCAGGTTGATAAATATATATTTCCTCATCTAAGTCTCCATGCAAGAAAGCTGTCTTCACGTCTAGTTGTTCCAGCTCAAGGTCACCATGAGCTACTAAACTTAATAGCACCCGGATAGAAGTATGTTTCACCACCGGAGAAAATATCTCATTGTAATCAACTCCTTCCTTTTGTGCAAACCCCTTGGCCACTAGCCTAGCCTTATATCTTGTACCGCATGACTTAGTATGATTTTCTTTTCTTTTATACACCCATTTACAACCAATAGCAGACTTTCCTACAGGCAATGGGACCACCTCCCATGTCTTGTTCTTGTGAAGAGATTGCATCTCTTCCTCCATAGCAACCAACCAACTCTCTCTATCTTTGTATTTGATAGCTTGCTTGAAGGTGACCGGCTCATCATCTTCAACCAAGAGTGCATATTCAACCAAGTTAACCTGCCCATAATGCCTTAGAGGTTTGTCTGACCCAAACTTCTGAACTGTTTTATAATTTCTCTTTGGCCTAGTGGTATCTAAAGATTCCTGCTGCTGTTGTTGTAATACATGTGTATTTTCCTGCTGAACCTCCTCATAATCATGTTCATCCTCTTGCTCGTCTTACTGGCGATAGGATTCTCCACTTGACCACGACTAGAATCTGGTTGGTCTTCAGATTCTATCTCAATAACTTGCTTATTTGATATCGTCACATCACCATCTTTAGGCACCATAGATTTTTCATCAAAGGTAACATCCCTGCTAATCACAAACTTAGAATCTTCTACACTCCAAAGGCGGTAGCCTTTGACCCCTGTTGCATATCCTAGAAAGATAACTTTCTTGGCTCTATTATCAAGTTTGTTTTCCTTGACGTGATAATAAGCCGTGCATCCGAATATTTTTAGTCTTTCATAATCAACATGCTCACCTGACCACACCCTATAGGGTGTGTCTCCACCTAAACTAGAATGTGGGGATTTTTTTTACAACATAACAAGCTGTAGCTACCGACTCTGCCCACCATTCTCGACCTAACCCAGAATTAGAGCGCATACACCTTGCTTTCTCAAGAAGTGTACGATTCAGTCTTTCCGCGACTCCATTCTATTGCGGTGTGCCTCTTACCGTCCAGTGTCTAACAATGCCTTCCTGATCACAGAACCTCTTGAAAGCTCCATCCGTATACTCTGTACCATTATCCGATCGCAGAGTTTTCAGCTTTCTACCCGTTCTGTTCTCAACCATTGCTTTCCAACACTTGAAAGTATCAAATACCTCATTCTTATGCTTAAGGAAATAAATTCAAGCATATCTCGAATGATCATCAACGTATGTAACAAAGTACCTAGAACCACCCTTAGAAGTAATCGGAGTCGGACCCCAAACGTCAGTATGCACGTAGTCTAACGTTCCCCTGCTTTTATGCTTGCTTCTAGAAAACCGCGACCTATGTGCTTTGCCATACACACAATGTTCACAAAATTCCATGCATGGCTTTTCCATGTTCTTCAGCAAACCTTTCTCACCAAGCAGTGATAGACCCTTTTCAGACATATGCCCAAGGCGCATATGCCACATTCTGGTACATTCAGTTTGATCTTTACTTCCACTGATTCCAACTGCCAAATCACCTGTGACAGTTTCCCCAATAAGAGGATACAGATTCCTGTGACGAACCCCCTTCATCACAACCAAAGAGCCACGAACAACCTTTAAGCCTCCATTTTCCAAGATTATTTTGCAACCATTTTCCTCTAATACACCAAGAGAAATAAGGTTTTTCCGCAAATTAGGGACATGTCTCACGTTCATCAGAGTCCTTACCGCTCCATCATGCATCTTGATTCGTATTGTACCATACCCCATAATTTTACAGGCATGGTTATTTCCCATTAAAACTGTACCACCATCTGTGCTTTGGTAGGTAGTAAACCACTTCCTATTTGGGCACATATGGTGTGAAGCTCCTGAATCAAGCATCCATCTCCCGGAGATATCATGGTCTTGGTCTGAAACTGAGAAGCAACCATCCTCGCCATTAGAGACATAACTCGCCTCCTGCAAATCTTGTTTAGCTCTGGAGTAGTTTTCGTTATTGGTGTACTTCTTAAATAATACCCTCTTATTTGGACAATTTGCTTTAAAGTGCCCAAGCTCACCACATTTAAAGCACACCTTATCCACAGGAGCTCTAGATTTTGATCTAGACTTCCTTCCCCTGGCTTGTCCTCTTTCATTTGTCCTCCCTCTAGTAACAAATAATCCCTGAGCTTGTTCTCTTCCACTGCTACTAGACATCCCACTTGTAGCAACCTTACGAAGATCATCTGCCAAAAGTGATATTCTAGTTTCATCCATGGTTAGAGTATCACCCACAAGCATCAATGTTTGGACTAGATTTTCATAGGACTCTGGTAATGAAAGCAGTAACAACAATGCTTGGTCTTCTTCATCAATCTTCACTTCTACATCCTTCAAGTCTGATATAATCCTATCAAACTTGTTGACATACTCCCGGATTGAGGTGCATTCCTCCATCTTGCAAGTATACAATTTGGACTTTAAGTAGATCCGATTTGTTAGAGTTTTCGTCATGAAATTACTCTCTAACTTTGACCACACGCCAGCAGCCGTTGCTTCTTCATTAACCAAGAATGCAACATCCCTCTCAAGGCATAAGATTATGGCCGCCCGTGCTTCAAGATCTAACTCCTCCCAATCCTCATCCTTCATACTCTCCGGTTTCTTTTCTTTTCCCGCTAATGCTTTGTGCAACTTTTGTGAAATAAGCAGATTTTTCATCTGCATCCTCCAATAGGGAAAATCATTTTACCCATTGAACTTCTCAATTTCATATTTACCAACCTTGACGGTTCCACTAGTAGAAGCCATTATCTTCGATAACCAAAAAATAATAAAGTTTTACCACTCTACTATTTTACAATTGGCTCTGATACCAATTGTTGGAGTCGCAACGGAAATTTGACTTCTAATAACGATATGAAATATCACCCTCACTAAGGTTGAACACGAAATAATATAGATAGAATAATAACTTGTATGAAGGAATATATGTCTAAAGAATAAAGATTGATTATATTGAGAAAGTAGTAACTTTGTTTTATATATATATATATATATATATATATATATATATATATATATATATATATATATATATATATATATATATATATATATATATATATATATATATATATGTTGTTGTTACAATGTTGCTTGATCATTGTTACACTAAACATATGACAATTTATAGTGTCTTACATACTAATAAATGAATGAATCATGTTACAATAAAATATAAGCCGTTCCCTTATTTTTCCTATTATGGCTTGTGTTGAATTTTTCTTGTGTTGACTATTTCTACACTTACATTTTGAATATATAACTACATTTACATGAATTCATTTCAAGGTTTGTATATTAAATTTTAAAATATTATTCTAAAAATATTTAAAACTAAATTGGAAAACATCTATATCATATTAAATTATAAATGGTCTTATTTTTATGTGAAACTCTTATCAAGTGATCATGAGTATAGTTTTATTGTCTTGTCTAAATTATTGCACATACTAAGTAAATCTTGTTCAATTTTTTACGAGCTGCTACAATTTAGATGGCTAGTAATCTATTAAACTTCTTCATTGAAATTTCTTAGTATATTAATCTTTAATTTAGGGATTTTGTCATAGAGTACTCGTGTATAAAAATCCAAAGTCTTCCCATTAAACATAGAAGGTATACTAGTCCTATTATAACCTATTAGCGTTCAGACGGACACAGACGTCTGTCCGCTTTTCTTAGTATTTACAGTAGAGAAAAATAAATGTAGCGTTTAGACGGACACAACTCTATCCGTTTTTTTTTAGTGTGCACAACAGAGAAAAATAAATATTTTTTTTATGAGATTTCTATTGTACGTTATATTAAAAATAATATTATTACATTTTGAAAATGGTAAACAAAGATATTTAAAATTATATTGAAGCATAGAAAGTACTATTAATACTGTGAAATCAATATGACGTTTTTTTAAGAGGAATGTCGAGCCTGAAATCTTTATTCAAAATTTTTTTTTCTACAATTATTTTCCGTAATAAGAAAAAAATGTAAGACTCTAAAATTAGATTTTTTATAGAGGAAAAGATAATAAAATTAATGACAAGTAGTGTAATATAGTCTTTTTTATCTTATAAAAATTCAAATCAATCCTTTATTAATGTGAATCTTTAAATACATTGGATTAACTCTGAATATATGACATAACATCATAAAAAAAAAACAAATTTATTATACAAGAGAAAATAAAAGAAAAAAAAAACAAGAAAAAAAACTAGCCTAAAGCTACACATTTTTGCTTTTAAATATGAAAATTAATTAAAATATTTGAAAAAAATTATATAAAAAAAAGTGAATATTCTAGCATTTTTTTAAAGTTGGTGACAACTCCGTTGAAAAGGTCAAAGGGTAAATCAATGCATGAATGTGATGACATCTCATATCTTTCCCCACATTTTAATGCTACAAATTTGGGTTATTCTTTAGCCATTTTGAGTTTTGGTCATAACTCCTTGACACAAAAAGAAACAGAGAGAAAGAGAGAGAGAGGAGGGAGAAGAAACCAGAGAAGAAGAGGTTGAAACAAAACCTTTCTTTTCTTGTTCATTATCCTTCTCAATATTTGGCATTAAGGTCACACCCATTTCACATATCTTTTTCTGCTACTTATTTTCTCCATTCAAACATATTCATAAGCAGGTAGCATCCTCTCTATTTTTGTCTTTTTAGATTCTTTTTTGTTAATGATAATAAAAATTGTAATTAGTAAAATGGATGTGATCATTAAAATTGTAATATAGTATTTAAAATTAACAAAACTTCAAAATAATTATTAAAATAAAAAATTTCCAATAAGAGATTTTTTGTTTTAGAGAATTTCGTTTTTCAGAGAGACTAACGTAAAGTTTGAAGAATTTGAAATGATTAATGTGAAAAAATATATATATTTCAGGTTACATTCAAGAATTTCATATTCTAATTGAACAAGTGAAATTGATCTTGAAAAGAAACAATGTCACAAAGTACATTAAGAAGAGCTATTGGAGCAGTGAAGGATCAAACAAGC
This sequence comes from Lathyrus oleraceus, assembly GCF_024323335.1. NCBI lineage: Eukaryota > Viridiplantae > Streptophyta > Magnoliopsida > Fabales > Fabaceae > Lathyrus > Lathyrus oleraceus. The sequence continues at coordinate 494,080,750 of NC_066582.1, read as the reverse complement.
ATAGGCCTAGCAAAAGTTGGAAGCAGCTCTTCACTAGGTGACCTTGAAGTTGCCATTGTAAAAGCAACAAAACACTCGGAAAATCCCGCTCATGAGAAACACGTCAGAGAGATTCTAAGTCTGACGTGCTACTCACGCGCGTTCATAAGTGCTTGTGTCAACACTCTCTCGAAGCGTTTGAGTAAAACGAATAGTTGGACGGTTGCTTTAAAGACACTTGTATTGATTCAAAGGTTGACATCCGAAGGTGATCCTGCTTATGAACAAGAGATATTCTTCTCAACTCGATGTGGAACTCGACTTTTAAACATGTCTGATTTTAGGGACAAGTCTAAGACGAATACGTGGGATTACTCTTCGTTTGTTCGTACGTATGCGTTGTATCTAGACGAAAGGCTTGAGTATAGAATGCAACATAAGCGTGTAAGAAGTGGCAGGTTTTCGTATGAAGAAGACGAGGAAGAACAATCAAAGGAAAAAGAAAGAAATAGAGAAAGAGATAAAGATGGAAAAATGATTGTGAAGTCAATACCATTGGTTGAAATGAAGACGGAACAACTCTTTTCTAGAATGCAGCATTTGCAGTTGTTGCTTGAGCGTTTTATGGCTTGTCGTCCAACAGGTTTGTTAATAATTAGAACATAAAATGTTCGTTTTGTATAAATAATGGAGTTCTTACATTTAATCCTTGAAAAAAAATCTAGGTTAGTAGTGTCGAGTATAAAGAAAAAAACTTCAATTTATCTCTAAAACGACTTCATCACTCCTCTGACCGTCTAATCGCTCTATGGTGTGAAGACAGTTGGAATTAAGATAAGAGGATGAATTCGAGATAGAGTTCACGTAACATTGTTCCAACAATTATGTGCATTTCTGTTAATTATGATAATGTCAAATGAATATCATAACGATATATATTAAAAGATGTCATTTTTAACATGTTTGAGAAGATTAAAGAATTATTTTTTTCAAAGACTAAAAGCAAAAACCTTGTATTGTTTCAATGAATTTCAATCAAACAAAGTTCAATAAATAAAACTGCATATACAAGCATAAGAATCAATCTCATGGTTATTTGCATTCAACAGGTAGAGCAAAGACTCATAGAATTGTGATAGTGGCACTCTACCCCATTGTGAAGGAAAGTTTTCAAATATATCATGACATGACACAAATACTAGGTGTCTTCATTGATCGGTTCACTCAGATGGAAATACAAGAATGTTACAAGGTGTATGACATTTTTTGTCGCATCGGAAAACAATACGATGAACTCGACTTGTTTTATATCTGGTCTAAAAGTATTGGAGTCGGGCGTTCTTCTGAGTATCCAAATATTGAAAAAGTCACAACAAAGAAATTAGAAATCGTTGATCAGTTCATCAGAGACAAATCATCACAAAAAGAAAAAATGATTACACAAGAAATACCGAAAGAAAAAGAAGAAGAAAAAGAAGTAGAAGAGGATATGAATGAAATCAAAGCACTTCCGCCACCGGAAGGATTCAACGAAGAACCGATAGAGAAAGTTGTGAAGGAAGAGAAAGAACAAGAACAAGAGATAAAGGAAGAAAAAATAGTTCAAACAGAAGGTGATTTGTTAGGTTTAGGTGATAATATGCAAGATTATAATGAAAACAAACTAGCATTAGCATTATTTGATGGTGAATTATCAACAACAACGAAAACAACAACACAGGCTCTTCCATGGCATGTTTTTGAGGATGAATCTGATTGGGAAACATCACTAGTTCAATCAAGTAGTAACTTACCAAATCAGAAACCATCATTAGGTGGTGGATTTGACACATTGTTATTGGATAGCATGTATGAACAAAATGTAGCAACAAAGCAAGGAATGAATGGTTATGGAAGTGCTAGTAGTGTTGCAAGAGTTTCAGTGGCTCCAATGTTAGCATTACCAGCGCCGCACCCATCGAGGAATGGTTCTGAAGATCCATTTGCAGCATCAATGGCTGTGGCACCACCAGCTTATGTGCAAATGTCAGAGATTGAGAAAAGACAAAGGTTGTTACTTGATGAACAAGCAATGTGGCAGCAATATGCAAAAAGTGGAAAGCAAGGACATGTTGGATTTCAAACACAACAACCACCTAATAATTTTTACATGGGAGGGTATCAGCAAAATCATTATGGGGATTATTATCATTAACTAGGAATAATGTTTCATTAGTTTGTACTAACTTAACTCCTTCTCCCTCTTCTCCCTTCTTTCCAATGTGAAGTAAAAATTAATTGGACAACTATAGAAGAACTTTATAAGCTTCTTGCAAATGAAGTGCACCATATTATAACACATACTCCATTAATAGTAGTTATCTTTTTCTTTGAATATAGTACTACATTTTTGGATTATTAAACTGAAAGAAGTTAACTTTTAAGTTTTAAACTATGGGACATATCAATTTTTTATGGAAGAGATGATTTTTATTGAAAATAGTTAATAGTTATTGACATAATATTTGTATATCATATATTAGTTGAATATATATAATATGACAAACGTTCTACATCTAATTCAGTTATGATTTTCATTTAAATAAAATTAAGAGTCCATTTGATTCGGATTACAGAGATTTTGATATTGAATAATTTAGGTATTAATTTTTAGAGATATTTTTATTAAAAAATGAAAAGTTGTTTGTGTACCGTGAAGAAAATCACTTTTATTATTAAAGAAACAGTTGTTAAAAATAATTTTCTGAAGAAGCTAATCAAAACAACTTCTCTTTTGATTAGCTTAAAGGTAGCTTAATGGACTTCTTCTTAACCTAAAAGGATCTTAATATCACATGCATCTGCATGACGAAATCAAAACATGTAGAGGTTGCAGACGAAATATGAGCCATGCGATTAAACTAACCGGCAAAGATGCACAGCTTATGAAGTTGATATGGTAATGCCTATGATCCGAAAATATATATCAAGCTTTTGTTTTTGATTTCAATGTCTTGCTCAACTTCCTGGATCTAGATGGAAGCTGTTGAAATATATTATTTCTTCAATTCAGTTTTCAACCCAAAATACATGCTGAAAATGTTGCTCAGCAACTTTGATTACATCGAGACAAAAAACCGGGAAAATAAACAATTGAAAATGTAAAGTTCAACTCAGTACTTAGCCTGTGAGAGCTGAGTTGAGAGCGCTATGCACATCAATTCCAATCTGAGCTTCAGCTTTCTCCAAGTCCGTTGTTGCTGAGTTGAGTTTCTGAGTGAACTCTTGAAGACCCTTCTGGACCAAGTCTGCATCAAGTTGATTCACTGGTACAGCCTCTACAGCAATAATATCAGCAACAGAGTTTGCGTGGATGAATGCGAAGCCACTGCTTACAAAATACTTAGTTGTATCAGTGCCTTCTTGTACCGTAAGGACCCCAGGTTTCAACTCTGCGATTGTTGCGACGTGTCCTGGGAGAACACCCATCTCACCGGTTGTAGCTGGGATTATAACACTATCAACCTATAAAACATAAAATGTGTCATTTTCCCAGGAAAGAGAAATTAAGAAATTTGGTTAACATTGAAACCCAAAATACTATGTAACCAGTGAGGGCAGGAGATTGCAGCATTAGAAAATAAATTAGATAACCAAATTTGTCAATTCAGATAATTACACTGAAATAAATATGTGAAGTTCCCTAGTAATATACTATTCAATTAGGCAATAAAACGCAACATTTCTTCCCAGTGAGGCTTGACCAATAATTTTTTTGACCTACCTCTGCCACTAATATTGGAGTATCTTTCATTTGATCAACTCTCCACGAACCACCAATGAGTTATGATGAGAATCTTCCATCTTATATACCATAGGGGCTATTTAAATTTTCAGGAATTCTTCTATTCACAAACCTGAATACTATCTTGCTGTGTGAAATTATGAATACTCGTCCACTAAACCACTTTTCAAAAATACTTCAAACTAGAAATAGCTCGCTTGAACCAAGATGCCAGTTTTAGATGAAAAATGTTCAATAAAAATTTCAAAACCAAGTCCTTGAAAGAGATGTTTCCAATACCTAATGTATACTTTACAATAAAAACTTCATTGCCAAAGATAAAGATGATAAAATCACGATATATGGTCAAGTGTTCAAATTGAAGCTGAAATGTAAAATATAACAAGGCTAATACCCATTCCAAATGTCACTTCCACGGATTATTGGAAAGTCTATCTATGTTAGCCAATGTTAAGCACGGTAAATTTTGTCTGCCACTTTGGCAACATTCTTCTTCTATTTTTTGAGTAAGTTAGGAATTTCTCTAGGTTTTGTTTGGCTATACTATTGCATGATGTAGCATTTTAGATAAAACAACGGGGTGAGATGAGAAGAAAGCATGGCTTCATGTTCTGTATCACTAAACAAATCCTTCTTCAAGAAATAGGGATAACACAATAATGAGAAGCACCTGAAACACTACAGCATTATTTTATCCAGGAAATCCTAAACTCTGGGGATTACATGATTCGCACAGAACAAAAAACACCTAATCCAAATGCACAAAATTCTATATTACATTCTAACAGCAAGGTTTCAGCAATAGATCATTCCATAAGATGTCAACATGTGAAGCAAAAAAACATTTTTCAGACAAAACTAATACCATGAATTATCCTTATAAGAAACATAGAAAGTATTCAAACACCTACTTTCTCTTACAAAAGATAATTTTACACAGCAAAATAAAAGAAACCACAAAGAACACTAGAAAAGGAATGCAGGTTAAATTTCAATCCTCAAGCAATGGAAATAAGAAGGCAAAGACTTAACATAAAGACATCAAAATCTTAATGATAAATGGCAAAATAAAAGGTCTTAAGACATGACCACAACCCATAAAAATGAAGCATGGGACCAAAACTGAACGTAAAGCAGCATTTCTAGACATGAAGATAACGATCTCCACAAAGAAAATTTAACAAACATATAGAACTACATCCTAAAGTCAGTTTTGTATTCAAAATAAACACACTAGTTTAAAAAACTGTCCTATACCACAAAAACGGCAGCGGTAAGAACCAAACTATGATGACCGCAATCACAATTAGTATCACAACACCAGTAAGAACCAAAATCACAAGCTTTTAAAACCTTACAAACACAAAAATGCATAAAATATTGTATGATTCTTTCCTTTGAAGTTAAATAATTAGTTAACCCACCTAAATACAACAAAATCACTTTTCCACTAGTTAAAGCTAACTACATGGATCTGATATCATAAATCATGTCAAATAAAACTTCTCAACAATTTCAATCCAAATCATTTGCAATTGGATCTTAAACATATATTTATATATTTCCATCAATCAATTGATCCAATTTAAACCTATTCTACAATAATCTCGAATCACCAATTCCAAAATTGAAAAACCAGCAACAGCAAATCAATATCAACAAGTACAACAACAATAATAACGAATAAATAAATAACAAGAACAGATCGAAAATGAAAAGTGATACCTCTTTAGCGGCCAATTGAGAAGAATAAGGAAGAACGAAATTGACGGTGAGTTTGGTAGGGATAGTAGAAGGAACTGGTGGGCGAGTTTTGAGGAATTCGAGTGGCGTCTTAGGTGGATCGATATTGGGGCTAACTTTCCTCCACGCTTCAACGAAGCTGGAATTGGTGGCGGGAGTAGCCACATCGGTGGAGAAGCGGCGAGTGGCGGAGGCGCGAGATAGGAAAGTGGATGTAGCGCGGCGGAACATGGTGGAGGTAGGGTTGGATCGCTCGGGCTCGCAAGTCGGAGAGAAAATGGAGAGAGAAGAAATGAGTAAGCGTGCGTAAGTGAAACCAGAGAGAGAGAGATAGAAAGAAAGAGAGAGAATAGAATGTTGCAAAATTCAAAGCTGTGTATGGGCTTTGTTATTCTAAAGCCCGGCCCAATACTACAAAGGGTATGGTATGAGGATTTAACTTCGCACCCCTTGAATTTGACATTCCTATTTTGTATGAATAGAAAACACCGTTTTTATAATATTTTTCCACTCATTTTTAAAATTTAAAATTTCTATGCACGTGATTTCGTTTTTCTTATTGAAAATTTTGTTTCTTTTATCGGAAATTTTAAAATCAATATTTTTTTTATCGTAAATCATTAAATTTGCGTGGTTTTGTATCGAAAATTTTAAAATTTCTGATGATAATGAAAATATTATAATCAATAGTTATAAAATTTTATTTTTTATCAGAAATTTCATAATTTTCGGTAATTATAAAACTTTATATTTTAACAGAATTTTCATAATTCTGGTAGTTATAGAAACTTTATTTTTTATTGAAAATTTCTAAATTTTTTTAAATTATAAAAACATTGTTTTTTACCGGATATTTCAGTACTTTCGGTAGTTATTAATTTTTTTTTTCTGTCTTTTGCAGGGAAATACAGAAGCAGTGACGATATTATTACAGACAGAGCGATAGATAAAGCGACAGACCTTGAAATCTTAACATCTAACTCGATCGACCCCTTTGTTAATCTACTTCGAAATGGTCTCGACATATTCTTCACATCTTTATCGGTCTTCAACTCAGTAAGATTGTATTTCACCATTCTGTCAATATCAATCCAATCTTCACGAAACTCGATCTTTCTCATCTTTCTGTTTTCGGTATAGGCAACAATTCATTCAACTTGGACGCCAAGGCAGCGAGAGATGTGATGTCATCCGGAAGTCGGAACTCTACGGGAGGTGAAGCTTTGTTAAAGTACACTTCTGTCTTAATCAAAAATTGAGGAAGAGGCATTTTTTGAGATATTTTTATCAAACAACATAGAATTTCCCTTATTTATACCACTTTGCATTTACTATGGATCACACAGAATTGTCGGTCCAATCATAGTCGTCCAAACTTTCGGCAAAATTCCGATTGTTTAAAATTTCAAATAAATAACACTATCAGAAATTTCACTTATGTCGAAATTTCCGGAATAAAATGGTAAATTTAGAATTTCCGGTATTATTTGTAACTTCCCGGAAATTTCACAAATTCTGGTATACCGGAAGTTTACAATACACTGCCAGAAACTTTGAACAGGAATTTCATTCAATTTTGTCAGAGGCAGTTTTGAAAATTTGAAACTATGGGGTGTCAGGTATAACTGGGGGGTGACAAGTTAAATTCTCGTATGACATACAACCCGGTTGGAACCCACTTTCGAGTTTTTTACTTGGCACATTAGTACCTTCGCCCCAACACTCCTTTTCTGGATTCTTTGAAAAGTTTTGGAAATTCACAACTAAGTTCTGCATTTTTCTTTTAAGTTTGTATATTTAGTAGATTTTTAAAATTTGAATATGATTTTGGTATATTTTCCCGTTTATACCTTCAATTTTCCAACTATATTGGTATGAAATATATAGATCATCATCCAATTTGACATATTTTTAGTATGTGAATGGGGTATCATATAATTTTTTTATGGGGAGATATGGGCGTGTGGTATTGAATTTGATGAAAATTCAATATTGGGGTAGGGTGACATTGAGTTTAGGTAAGAAATTGGTATGGGGTGGGGTGGGGGTGACACCCAATTTTTTAGAAAAAAATGGTATGGATGGATATGTTGGTGCAAAGGTAGAATAAAAGATGAATATTCTATTAAGAGAATGACGGCTACAAAAAGGATTAAAAGTTACAATGATTGACACCCTATTTATAAGCTAAAACTAGGGTTACTACAATAGGATAAAATACTAAAATACCCTCTAACAAACTTAGGGGCTAAGAAAATAATACAATTTAAATATGAATTAAATCTAATAAAATCTAATACCATCCCTTAATTCATATTCCATCAAAACTTGTAACACCAATTCCATCCCTTAATATGAGAAATTGGTCAGTCTTGATAGCTTTCGTCAGAACATCTGCCAACTGCTTCTGAGTGCTGCAGTGTATAACTTCTAACACTCCCCTCTGAACTTGATGTCTCAGAAAATGATACTTGGTCTCAATGTGCTTGCTTCTCCCATGCAACACTGGGTTTCTGGCAAGATTGATTGCAGACTTGTTGTCAATCATCAGCTTCAGAGGTTTGTTTACTTTAATCTTCAGATCCTGCAATAGATTCAGAATCCACACAGCTTGGCATGCAGTAACAGCACCTGCAATATATTCAGCTTCACAAGTTAACAACGCCACAACAGGTTGCTTCTTGGAGCACCAAGAAATGGGACCTCCCAGAAATTTGAATAAGTACCCAGACGTACTTCTTCTGTCAACTCTGTCTCCACACCAATCAGAATCTGAATAACTCAGAAGTTCTGACTCATCCTTTCTTCCAGAAGGAAATAATACTCCATACTTCAGAGTTCCCTTGATATACCTCAGAATCTTGACTGCAGCTTGGTAATGGGACCACTTAGGTTTACTCATGAACCTACTAACCATCCCAACTGAATAGCAAATATCAGGTCTGGTATTGCACAAATACCTCAGAGAACCAACTAACTGTTTGAAGGTTGTAGCGTCCACATCCTTTCCATCAGAGTCAGAATCCAGCTTCTGATTTGTATCAGAAGGTGTGACAGCAATCTTACAATTCTCTAATTCAAATCTCTTCAGAAGTTCTAATTCATACTTGAGCTGATGCAAAATAATACCTTTCTCAGAGTATCTGAACTCCATCCCTAGAAAGTATGTCATTTTGCCTAAATCAGTCATTTCGAATTCATTCATCAGAACTTTCTTGAATTTAGCTATCTCCTGTTCAGAACTTCCAGTCAGCAGTATATCATCAACATATAAGCATACCAGAGTCATATTTCCTTCAGAAGTATGCTGAACATAGACACCGTACTCCATCTCACATTTCTGAAAGCTTTGCTTCTTGAAAAAAGAATCAATCTTCTTATTCCAAGCTCTGGGCGCTTGTTTCAATCCATATAGAGCTTTGTATAATCTGTACACCATCCCTTCCTGATTCTTTTTCACAAATCCAGGAGGTTGTGACACGTAAACTTCTTCTTCTAATGGACCGTTCAGAAATGCAGATTTTACATCTAAATGCATCAGAGGCCAATTCCTGTTAGCAGCTATTGCAATCACCATTCTGATTGTTTCATGTCTTGCTACAGGTGCAAACACTTCAGAGTAATCCAGCCCAGGTTTCTGTAGAAATCCTCTGGCTACCAACCTTGCTTTATGTTTGCCAATTGAACCATCTGGCTTTAACTTCTGCTTGAAAACCCATCTGACGCTGATGGCTTTCTTGTCTTTTGGAAGTTCTGTCAGCTTCCAAGTCTTGTTCCTCTCTATAGCATCAAGTTCTTCTTTCATGGCCTTCAGCCAGAGCTTCTGCTTAAGAGCCTCTTCTGTACTTATGGGTTCAGAGTCTACTAACATGGCACACTGAATAACTTCTCCTTCAGAGTCTACTTCAGTGTCTTGCAGCATGTCAAATTCTGCATATCTTCTGGGGATGTTTCTGACTCTTTGTGGTCTCTGAACTTGTTCAGAGTCTTCAACTTCAGAGTTTCTACCTTCAGATGGTTGACTTCCTCCAGAGCTTTGACCATCTGAAGGTTCTGGCATATTTCCAAAGTCTGAATTGCCACCAGAATCTGGATTACCATCAGAGTCTGGGTCATCAGAGTCTGGATCATCAGAGTCAGAATCAACGTCAGAGTTTACTCCAACCTCAGAAATTCTGAACTCTGATCTTTCTTCAGAAGTTCTAACATCAGAATCAGATTGAGACTTATCCCAATTCCAAACTTCTGATTCCTTCACAATCACATCTCTGCTGAATTCAATTTTATTGGTTTCTGGACAATAGAGCTTGTATGCACCTGTACTGTGGTACCCTATCAGAATCATCACTTTGCTTCTATCATCCAGCTTCTGTCTTCTGGCTTCTGGAACATGTTTATAGCAAACAGAACCAAACACCTTCAGATGACTAACACTTTGCTTATCTCCAGTCCACTTCTGTATTGGAACTATTTCCTTCAGCTTCTTCGTAGGACATCGGTTGAGTACATACGTTGCGGTGGCAACAGCTTCTCCCCAGAGCTTCTGAGGAAGCTTCTTCTCCTTTAGCATGCTTCTCACCATATCAAGCAAAGTGCGGTTTCTTCTTTCAGCAAGACCATTGTGTTGAGGGGTATAAGGAGCAGTAACCTCATGCTCAATTCCATTCTCCTCACAGAACTTCTGGAACTCTTTGGAGTTATACTCACCTCCACCGTCAGTTCTAAGAATCTTCAACTTCTGACCACTCTGATTCTCAGCCTTCATTCTGAACTTCTTGAATTCATCAAACACCTCGTGTTTAAACTTAATAAGGGATACCCATGTCATTCTTGTGAATTCATCAACAAATAACACAAAGTATTTATTCCCTCCAATCGATGTTACTGGAAATGGACCACACACATCAGAATGTACAACTCCCAAGGCATGTTTTGCTCTTGGAGCAGTTTCTGACGCAAATGGCAATCGTGGTTGTTTTCCTTCCATGCAAACTTTGCATGACTTTTCAGGCTTCTTAATTGCAGGAATTCCATGTACCAACTTCCTTGAATTCAGATGTTTTAAGCTTCTGAAATTCAAATGACCAAATCTTCTGTGCCACAGCTCACTCTCCTTCTCAGCACTTGTTGCACTAAGACATTCTGAGTCTGCAGTTCTGACATTCACCTTGAATGTTCTATTTCTTCCCTGTTCTGACTCCATAATCAACTTCTGATTGCAGTCATACAACTTCAGAAGATTGTCCTTCATGGTAACTGAAAAACCTTTCTCAATTAATTGTCCCACACTCATCAGATTGCTTCTGATGCCAGGTACATACCACACGTTCTGAATCAATGTTGTTTTCCCATTGTTCAGAGTCACTCTGACATTTCCCATACCTTCTGCATTAAGATATTTGTCATCAGCACATCTGATCTTTGTCCTCTTTTCAGAGTCAAAGTCAACCAGCCATTTCTTGTTTCCAGTAAGATGATTTGAGCAGCCAGTGTCCATATACCACCAGTCTATCAGATCCATATTATCAGATTCAGAGGCCATCAATAGCACAGATTCGTCATCAGAACTTCTGGCTATATTTGCTTCTTCTGATTTTCTCTCCTTGTTTGACCAACAGTCTCTAGCAAAGTGACCAAACTTCTTACAGCAGTAATATTGGATTTTCTTCTTGTCATACTTCTCTTTTCCCTTCTGAGCATTCTTTTGTCTATCAGAGGTTGAGCTTTCTGACTTCTGACCACCATCAGATCTTCTCCTGACTTCTGACTGCTTCTTATACCTCCTATCAGAAGTTGCTTTCAGAGCCTGTTGCTCTATTTCCCTTTCAGAGGTTCTCTCAGTCAAACGCAACTCTTGCACTTCTAGACTGCTCTGCAGCTCTTCAATTCTCATGGTGCTCAGATCTTTGGAATGTTCTATTGCTACCACAATGTAATCAAATTGAGAGGTAAGGGATCTCAATACCTTCTCCATGATTGTTTCTTCAGAAAGAGTTTCTCCACACGCTTTCATCTCATTAGTGATCAGAATCACTCTGGAGATGTATTCAGAAACTTTCTCATTATTCTTCATGTTGAGATTCTCATATTGCTTTCTCAAGGACTGAAGCTTCACCTTCTTCACTGATGCGTCACCACCATAACATCTAACCAGTGTGTCCCACGCAGCCTTTGCTGTCGTTGAATCTGCAATCTTCTCAAACACATTTACATCAACACATTGATGAATGAAGAACAATGCTTTCTGATCCTTCTTCCTTACTTCCTTCTGCGCGTTTTTCTGTTCATCCGTCGCATCTGCTGCTACCTGAACATAACCATCAGTGACAAGATCTAGAACATCTTGAGCACCGAACAGTACACGCATTTGGATCATCCAACGATTCCAGTTTTTACCGTCAAATACTGGAAGTTTGGTGTTCATGTTGCCGTTTCCGTTCATCTTTCTGTTGGTGTAAGCCCTAGAGGCCAATACCTTTTGGTACTTGTATCGAATTATTTCAAAGGCTTTCTCTTTATTATGGTTGATTAATAAAGTCCCTGGAATAGATAGTCCGTTTAATGTATTAAGTGTGACTTAATCATGAGAACACATTAAACATAAGGACACTATTCCTAAAGTATCCGTAGTCGAGCTTTAGTGTGAAGTGGGATAACATTAAAGCATTAAGACTATTATGTTTGTAGACTGATGATCACATCTCATGGATCATGGATAAAGAGTTATCAAGTCTTAAACATAGGTATGAATATTAGGAGTAATATTTATACCGGATTGACCCGCTATGAGAATACTATATAGAACGTTATGCAAAGTGTCATAAGTTATTCTCATGGTGATAATACTGTATTCCACTCTTCGACCTGAAACCACTATGGATCCTAGGTGTAGAGTCGAGTGCTTTATTGCTGATCCAACGTTGTCCGTAACTGGATAACCATAAAGACAGTTGATGGGTACTCCACGAAGCATGCTGAGGGACATGAGTGACCTAGATGGAATTTGCCCATCCTGCATAACAGGATAAATGTCTACGGGCCCAATATTGAACTGGACAAGGATGACACGGTCTATGCCTTGTGTTCAATATAGACATAAGGGCAAAAGGGTAATTATACACATAATTATTATCACAGAAGGAATTGTCAGATCACATGACATTTGCGTGTCTTGGGTAGCAGTGATGTGTTGCTAGATACCGCTCACTGTTTATTATATTAAATGCGTGATTTAATATAATTGCCAACGTCACGAAAACCTACAGGGTCACACACAAAGGACGGATTGATGAGAGATAGAGTAACTAAGGAATACCGTAAGGTACGGTGCCCTTAAGTGGATTATAGAACATCGTAAGGTACGATGCACTTGAGTAGAATACGAAATATGGTAAGGTACCATGGGCTTAAGTGATTTTGGGCATATTATAAGATATGGGCCAAAATACACTTAAGTGGGCTTTTAGCTTGAAGCCCACACAAGTGGTTCTATAAATAGAACCCTTGTGCAGAAGCACAAAGTGCGGTTGCATTCTTTTCGTTTTCACTCTCTCTCTCTCTCTCACTCAAAAGCCTTCATTCGTACCAGCTAGCACTGAGATTGAAGGAACCCGTTCGTGTGGACTGAGTAGAGACGTTGTCATCGTTCAACGTTCGTGATCGTTTAGTGGATCTGCATCAAAGGGTTTGATCGTCACAAGAGATCTGCATCAAAGGGTTTTGATCGTCAGAAGAGATCTTCACCAAAGGTTTCAACCGTCATAAGAGGTAAATATTCTATCACTGATCATGACCATTCGTAAGGATCTCTAAAGGAGAAATTTTTAATTTCCGCTGCGCTTTGGGTCGCAATTCTCCTTCACTTTCTACCTTGCACAGTACACTCAGATTTCTCACACAGTGTTTCCCAACCCACAGAATTAAAATTCTGATCAGATTTTGTTCAAGATTCAACACGAATCTAAGAATCAAAATCAAACACACAAGACCTCACGTTCACTCGTGTTTCCCGTGTTTCCCAATGAATCCGAACCGGAGCTCTAGATACCAATTGTTGGTGCAAAGGTAGAATAAAAGATGAATATTCTATTAAGAGAATGACGGCTACAAAAAGGATTAAAAGTTACAATGATTGACACCCTATTTATAAGCTAAAACTAGGGTTACTATAATAGGATAAAATACTAAAATACCCTCTAACAAACTTAGGGGCTAAGAAAATAATACAATTTAAATATGAATTAAATCTAATAAAATCTAATAGGATATGCCACTGGATTTTTTTATAAATCGGCTAGTTTTTTTATAAAGTCAATAATCCGGAAAAAACCTCTCTAAAGTTTTAATGACGACAATAATTGTTGATGTTGAAGTCGGTGGCAATGAATTTCAACTCTCAGATGATGGTAACCCAACTAGAAAAACATCTAAAGTCTCGTAAAGAAAAGAAACTCAAGATTAAAGTGTTTATATGATTTATGTATCTAGTAAAGAATCATGAAACCTCAGAGTAATGAAAGAGATGAAGTGTGAAATATCACTAGGTTATGTTTGTTTGAGTGATTAAAGTTTTATAAAAGTAATGAAGTATAGACAACTATATAATATGTATGGATTAGTTCTATGAAGCAAGAACTTAAGGCAATAAGAATAATTAAACATGGAATATAGTATCCTTACTAGCATATAAGACACATATTGCAGTCAAATGGGTTTAGAAAGTGAAACACATTCCAAATGGATTTGTCGAACGTAAGGTAAGGCTTATTGCAAAGGAATCATTACGAAAGCTTGGCCTTAAATTCACAATTTTTTTACACCGATTGTAAGTATTAAGATGATCAAATTAGTGGTAGTTGTGGCTAATTTCTTGCAATGAATTATTTTTTAACTAAATGTCAAGTATGCATTTCTCAATGGCTTCCTTGAGGAGGAACTTTATGTTGAACAAACTTAGGGATTCGTTGTGAAAGGTGAAGATGAAGGTCTTGAAGTCTAATAAGATTTTATATGTGCTGAAACAAGCTATATAATCCTTAAATAAGAGGGTTGGTGTGTATTAAATATGGATTTTATGTAGGGGTGGCAAACGGGCATGCCCGCCCCGCAAAAGCCCGCAAAAAAACGGGGCGGGGCGGGACGGTCATAATTGAGGATGTGTGCCTAAAACTTAGACCCGCCCCACAAAAAAGTGAGGGCGGGGCGGGGAAAGCCCGCGGGCACTGCACTCTTTAAGCCTAAAAATGCAAAAACTTATGTAAATACACGTGCCCGCAAACGCCCGCGAAAAAAATGGGGCGGGACGGGGCGGACACATTTAAGGGTGAGGGCCTAAATCCTTGACCCGCCCCGCACAAAAGTGCGGGCAAAACGGGCATGCCCCGCGGACCGAGCCCGTTTTGCCACCCCTAATTTTATGTGAATGGACTGAATCAAAATTATTTATTCCAAGTGTAAAGATGAATATAGAATTTATGTGAAAGGACTGAATCAAGATAATCTAAATATAATGTGTCTATATGTGAATGATTTACTCATTACAATAAGTATTCGCAATGGCATTGAGAATCTCAAATTCAACACGAAAACTAAATGTGATTTTATTAAATTAAGAGGCCTAAGTTCATTTACTGTATTAAATTCACTACAACCACATTGGACTTGATAATTCACCCAAGTACTTTAGTGATATGTTGAAGAGACTTAATATGATGAATTGCAACTCACCAAATAAACCTACAAAAGGAAATTCAAAATTAAGTAAAGACGAAGATGGAAAGGTTGTTGGTATCACTCTATATAAGTAATAGTAAGAAGTTTGAGGTATTGTAATTTTAGACCTGATATATGTGACAAGGTAGGTATGTTGAGCAAATTTAAACAGGAATATAAACTCATATATGCAAGCACTCGAGAGGATCATGAGATGTCTTAAAAACACAATATACCATAAAGTCTTATTTTCTAAATTTAGTGGCTAGAGGCACAATCCCTATCCCAATTCTCATATAATACATAATGATAGAAATATATGATGTATTTCCTTGATCAGAATCTTAGCTCTGATACCAGTTATTGGAAAAATAATAAAAGAAACAAATATTTACGCACGCGGAAGCATACTCACAAAAAGGAAAAGAGCGAAAAAATTCAAAAAAACACTCAGAAATTCATTATTTAGTCTTCTAATATATTCTAAACAAAATTATAAACTTTCTCCTTACACTGCAATTTTTAAGGAGAAAATTGTAGGCCTTCAAACTGCAATTTTTGAATGAAAAAATTGCAAATCCTCTCTCAATTACAATTTTTGGATGGAAAAATTGCAAACCCTCTCAACAAAATAATTTTGAATGGAAAAATAGAAAACTCTATCAAGAAACTATTTTTGAACGCAAATATAGAAAACACTCTTTAAAAATGCAACTATCTAAATTCCCAATATACCTAAAAGACTACATTTTGTTATTATGTAGAAAACTAAAACTAAATATCTCTATTTATATTAATAATCAAATTATATTTTTCCCATTATCTGATGTAGGATTTAGATAAATTTACTATTTGACCAAATAATATATACAAACATTCCAAATGATCATGAGATGTCTTAAGGTACATTATGGGCTAGTTTGTTTTAACTTTAAAAAAATGGATTTTTTCTTTATATTTTTGAAAATAGATTCTACAAAAATGTTTTTTAAAATATTATAAATTTTTTTAAATTTATTTTTTATAAATTAAAAAATTGAATTGTTCATTCTATAACATAAATATAAATTATTGAAGATCAAAACATAGTCAAAATCACAATTTTTTTTAAAAGTTGTATCTCAAAAATAATTTTTATGAAAAATTATTTGAAATAGCTTCAAAATTAAGTGATTTTTTGAAATTTTGATATCCAAAAAAAGTTTCGATAAAATGATGAAATACCTAAAATAACATTTTAAGAATAACTATTTAAATCTAAATTTTATTTGAAGCTTTTATAAAAAGTTTCTTTATAAATTTTTTTTACACTAAAATAAGTCTTATTTTCTAAATGTAGTGACTAGAGGCACAATCCCTATCCCAATTCTCATATAATACATGATGATAGAAATATATGATTCTCAATGTTACAATTTATTTTAGAAAAAGAAAGACAAAAATAAAACAATGTTTGAACTTCTCTTAATATTCCACAAACAAGCAATTGTCATTGTTGATCACCATTTGACTCCAATAGTACATTCCTTAGGATTTTCACCAGATCATCGATTGTCAAGCTATACTCGTCTTTCATCTGCAAATTAGGTGCAAATTTTCAGATTTCATCAAAAGTCTCTAAATCAAATTAAAATATCTACATACCAACATCCTTCATATTATCAACTAAACAATATATTTAAATTATCATTGTTAATTTATTCTATCGAGGTTCTTAATTTTTATTAGGGATTCAAGAAATTAACTTTACACAAAAAGATAGCTCAACTTTAATAAAAATTCACTAATGATATGTGTAATCTTTTTCTACACCGACGCAACACCTAGTTAATCACGTTCAAATTATGATTAATTTAGCTAAGCATATGAATAATTAAATTCACAATAAAAATTAAAATTAATTCAACTATTAAATAACCTTATTTTTTTAATAGGAATTAAATTAATAAGATACTCAACTGAATCAACTACATTTTTAACGAGATTAATCTAGTGTCATATATATATATATATATATAACAAAAACGAACTCTCATGAATTATCTTTTTAAAAAATCAAATGTGTCGCCGCCAAAATGATGAGTCATATAATTGTTTCGAAGAACCTAAGTCGCATGGATATCTATTAGAGTAAATACAAACGTTCAACTATTTTGATAAAATTTAGTTAGAGTTTGTTTGGACCGATAAGTTAGTTAGTTAGATTGTAAAAAACTATATGCTACAATGACGGATCTTCTGAAAACTGACAAAACTTCGTAGAAGTTTCTCTTCTTCTGAAACTCGTTGCATCTTAAAGCTTTAAAGAAGTTTCAATGGTAAATTTTAAAAGTTTTCCATAAAACGCGTAAAATGTGATTCATTCGCATTAAGCTGCATCGTTGCACTTTGTAAATATGGAAACATCAAACACCTTCATGCCAATATTGTCAATTAACCTGCAAGAAAATAAATTTCTACTTTGGAATCGACACGTTGAAGGTTCAAATTGATGATTATCGAGTTGCCAACATCACCTCAGAGGAGTATGAGACATGGATAGTTCAAGACCAAACTCGTTTTACCTTTACCAAACAAAAGTATGTCTGCAATTCAACAAATATCCATAATATCCCTACCTCACCTTTAGTTATGTCTCCATACCACAATCAGGTTAACTCATATTTTCTTGTAAATCCAACTGGAGTTGAAATCAACACAAATACTAGAGTTCTTACAAACAACCTATATGACCATCTGGCACATTGTCATGAATAATGTCAATTGCATAAATTAATTAGTTGTTTAAAATCAATTATTACCTTATGAAAAAATACACAAACTTTGCAATATTTTGACTGAGCCTCAACCCGCTGTAAGTACATCCAACTTAGCTTGGTCTACTAACATTCATGCCCTCACGGTATGAGAAACTACATCATGTTATTCTTCTGTTTGACTTTTTCTATAGCAAGTGTGATAATTCAATCTTCATCTACAAACATCAAGGTATCACACTATGTGTCTTTGTCTATGTTGATGATATTTTGTTAACAAGAACTTCTTCCAAATGGATTCATAAAAAAATCGCATTGAAAAAGTTAGGAACACCTAAGTACTTCCTTAGTATTGAGGTGAAATATCAGTCCAATGTCTATCTACTTATAACACAAACCAAGTACATAAAAGATCTCATCTCCAAAGTTAACATGACTGAGACAAATGAAGTAAACACTCATATTTCAATTACCGTATACTCAATAAGCATGGAACTAACACAGCGAAAGATCTTTCCTTATATAAATCAATAGTTGGAGTTTTACAATATATCACTTTAACCCAACATGATATCTCTTATTGTGTTAATAAGGCATGTCTGTTCATGACTAATCCACTTAAAAATCAATGGAGTGTAGTCAAAAGGATTCTAAGGTACCTAAGGGGTATTTCAACACATGACCTACTTCTTTCTCCTTTCTATCTATTTCAGAAGTTCTTTCTATAGGCTTATAGTGGTTCAAATTGGGCCAGTGATCATGATGACACAAGATCAACATCGGGTTCAAGTATCTACTTTGTTCCTAATTGAGTATCTTAGAGCACAAAGAAGCAACAACTTGTGGCAAGATCAAGCATTGAGACTTAGTATTGAGTGCTTGCACTTACTACTTTTGAACTACTATGACTCAAGTTACTTTTGTTTGAACTCCACATAAATGATCTCTCTTTAAATCTACTGTGTGATAATCTAAGTTAAATCATGTTATCGCACAATCATACACTACATACTAAAACCAACTATATTGAACTAGACATTCAGCGTGTTTGTGAAAGAGTTATTGCTATCGCACAATCATACACTACATACTAAAACCAACTATATTAAACTAGACATTCAGTGTGTTTGTGAAAGAGTTATTGTTGCAAACTCGGAATTCAACATGTACCTAGCTTAACTAAAATTGCTAATGCTCTGGACAAATATTTACCAACTGCCATTTTCAGGACTTGAAGACCAAATTCAAAGTTGTTTCTCTCGCATAACATTGAGTTTGTGTGGAAATATTATAGTAAATATAACATTGTAATTGTTTAGGTAGAAGTTGGTTAGAATTGTTAAGTTAGTTAAAATGTAACAAACTCTGGCATAAATAAGTGAACAACATTCAAAGTAACACTTTTAGTTCATTCAATAGTACCTTAGGCCACATATCAAGATAAAGATTTTAATTAGAGTAATTAGAAAAGAACTATAATTGCAATGTTTTTACCTGAGCAATAATTGTGATTTGAAGTGTGGAAGCACCAAATGGAAAAATGTGGGAACTTGTTATAGATAGATGAAGATTTGTAACCAAGCTCAATATTTTGTGCACCATATCATCATTTTGCTTCTTCTCACATTGAATCATAATCATCACATTTTTCTCTGAGACTCTTGCTGTGACTTCAGGCAGTGCAAATTCATCACTGAATTTATGATTATCAACCACATTTGCTTCACAAGTTTTTGAGTTTTGTAGTTTCTTATCGACCATTGTTGAATAGGCTATATTTATCTTTACATTTTCAATTTCAAGTTCTCTTACACGTTCTTGAAGTTGATTTATATAATTGATTGCTTCTTGAAGTATGTAAGACTTTTCTGTCTGTGCATATTTACAAAGAAAAACATCAAAAACAAAGTAACAAAATATTAAAATAAAAAATTGGTAACAAAATATTAAAGTTTTAAAATTAAAAATCAATCTTCGTCATAATATGAGGGCATAAAATATATTTAAATCTTGATTAATTATTATAGACTTCTCTAAATTATTTATGAATTATGAAATAGATTTCCTAATTTTTAAGAAAATTGTAAATAAATCTAAAACTTATCAATAATTTAAGTTTAGGTCATTAAATTAAAATTTTAGCCGGAGACATATTTTTTTGGATTAAATATGTTTTTGATTCTCTTAAATATTTCTTCAAAGAATGACCCTCTTAAAAATTTCATCTACATTTTTGTCTCTTCTATTAAAACCGTCGTTAATTTAATTGTAACGTAGTAAATTATCGTTAATTATGTGGCTAAGTTATAGGAAAGAGCAAAAGTGTGGATGAAGAATTTTAGGAAGATTATTCTTTAAAAAAAATTGAGAGACTAAAAATAAAATATAAGATATTTAGGAGGATCACAAATATATTTAACCTTATTTTTTAACCGTTTTTAATTCTATCCTATAATAATTTTTAGTCTGTATAACTGATTTATTTTAACATTTTTTGTGAGACGTATTTCAATTTAAAAAGTTACAATTTATTTAAAATCATTGACAAAATAACCATGTCTTTTAAATAATTGACTAAATTATGGTTTTAGTTCTTCAATTTATTTGATTTAAGAAATTAATCCTCTTATTTTAAATTTAGTAGTCTCTCTCTTTTTTCATAAAAAACTGATGAATTGTTTGTTTTTCGCCTATTATTTTTATTTATAAAGTTTCAATGCAATATATATATATATATATATATATATATATATATATATATATATATATATATATATATATATATATATATATATATATATATATATATATATATAATTTGTCATATTTCACAATAAATTTGTTATTTAAAAAATGAAAGTTTCATTAATTTTTAGTGTAAAAATATGAGAGGAAAATCAAATTTAAAATAAGAGTAAATTTGTAATTCAAATAAAATAGAGAATCAAAATAAAACATAAAATTGTATAAAATTGTATAGAGTTTATTTGTCAGTTATGCTAGAGCATGAGTATGCTTATAAAAATAACTTAAAATATATTTATCGAGTAAATAGATAAATTAGTCGTCAATAATATTTCCATAGCGTACAAATGTACCTTTTCCTTTTTTTAAACAAAAGGGGCAAGGTGTTCATCCTATACAAGGCCGTGGAGTGTAAAATGAATTACTGTAGAGAGTCTAAATTTTTTTAATATTAAATTATAATTAAATAAACCTTGTAAAACATTTTTAGATTAAATTGTATTTAAATAGAATTTTTATTTATTTATTTTTCTTCTTAAACTTTGACTAATCTACCCATAATCTCTAAAAAGTTTAGACAATAGAAAAAGTGAAGAGAGAAAACTAAAAGTTGAATGAAATATGAAAGTAATAAAGGTAAGATATAGAATACAAGACACTAGAGATAGATAATATACTTTTTAAATAGATTATATTAGAAAAGCTTAATGTTTTTAATAATTTGTCGTTTAGATATGCAGAGAAAAAGTTCATGTTTTTTTCTTCCGTCTCTAGCAATTTGTTTTGTCGAATTTCATAGTTCATTTTTAAATTAAAATAGAATAAAATAAAATTTAAG
This sequence comes from Lathyrus oleraceus, assembly GCF_024323335.1. Classification (NCBI taxonomy): domain Eukaryota; kingdom Viridiplantae; phylum Streptophyta; class Magnoliopsida; order Fabales; family Fabaceae; genus Lathyrus; species Lathyrus oleraceus. Next base: position 494,059,194 of record NC_066582.1, on the reverse strand, counting down.
AATATTAAATTTTTTAATTTAATTTAATATTTTATTTTAGAGTGTTATTTAAAAAATATTAATTTAATTTTTTTGCTAATTTTTGATAAAAAAAATATTAAATTCTAATAACGTAATATGACAGGAAGATTATTGATATAAATCTGAATAATCATATTAACTATATATATTAATTCAGATTTATATTAATGGTCTTGTTGTCATACCTCATCACTAGAATTTAACATTTTTTAATCATAAAATTGACAGAAATGATCAATTAAAATATTAACTTTTAACCTTTTTTATTGAAGGGAATAAAACAGAATATTAAATTAAATTAAATAATTAAAAACCTAAAATTTATCCTCTTTCGATCTCTTTAGATTAACTCTTCATAAATATCAATCAAAATAATCTCTTACTTTATAGATTGACAAATACATTCTAAAATTATAAGACTTCAATCTAAATAGTATCTTAGGTCTAACATGATATTAATATGATGGGTAGTAAGAAATGGAGTGGACATTGTTTTGGGCAATGAAGAAAAAAGGGTCAGGAAAACATACTCAGCTTAACGGATCCGATTGCCCCTAACTTATTGGCAATGGGTACTCATGTTCAATAAAATAATAATTATAATAATAAAAATATAAGAATTAAAAAATAATAATAATAGTTTAATAATAAAAAAAACAATAAACAAATTAATATATTTGTGTAATTTTACTAATTATTAATTGGATATGGATAACACTTATAGGAGTACTACCATGTATCCGTACCAGGGATTGCAATTGGATCCATTAACACAAAATCCATCCAATCCATTCAGGGGTGGCAATTGGATCCATTAACACAAAATCCATCCAATTCATCCATCAAAAAATTCATCCAATCCATCAACTAAATAAAAATTAAGTTAATGGATTGATTCAATCCATCCATTTATAAACATGGATTGATCCAATCCATCCAACACATTTTAATGATCAAATTGATTATTTTATCTAATTTTAATAAAATAATTTTTTTCAAATATTAAAAAAAATTGAAAAAAAAATCATTTTTTTTTTGAAAAATAAAAAATAATTAATTTTTTTGAATTTCTTTTTTGAAAATACAAAAAATGATTTTTTCCAAAAATTTAAAAATCATATGTTTTGAAAAATAACAAAATTTGATTTTATTTTCGAAAATTTTATTTTTTTACGAATATAAAAAAAATATTTTTTTTCGAAAATAAAAGAAAACGATTTTTAAATTATTTTTTTCGAAAATACAAAAATATATATATATTTTTAAAAAAAAGACTGATATTATTTTATTAAAAATAAATAAAAAAATTTTTGAAAAAAAAATGGATGGATGAATATCCATCCACTAAAAATATGATAATGAATGGATTGGATGGATTTTATTCTTAATGGATGGATTGGATTGAATATTTTTAAAAAACTTTTAGTAGATTGTTAATAGACTAATGGTTTGTTTTGATTCATCAATTAACTATCCAATATATATTCATCCATTTTGCCACCCCTAATCCGTACTCATAAAAAAATAGATAATTAAATATTTATTTATTTTATCCGTGAATATTTATTAACCTACCTCGTGTCCGTGACAAATTTTATTCGCGGAATTTCCGTATTTATGATTTATTTTACCATTCCTATTTAGAACAACTAATTTTCTTATATACTTCTTCCACTTTTTTTATAGATGATATATTTGAACTATATATATTACGTATAAACTAATTTTATCAATTATTCAATAAATCTAAAAAAATTAAAATTTACATATAATAAAAAATGCAGAAAGTATAGTCTAAAACAAGTTTTAAAAATTTAAATTGTTTATAAAGGAAATTCTAATTTGTCCACCTCAAAAAACCAGATAAAGTTATTTGTAGAATAAAGTATATTTAAAATTTCTAAAATGTAAAATATTAAATAAATAATTAAATATAATAAACGACATATTTTTAAATGATTGGTCGAAGGTTTCCTATCTAACTTTTAGGACAGATAGAGTTGTTGCACTCTTAAAACTAAACATACTTTAACCACTTTTTATCAATAGGTACATAATTAACTTTAAATGATACTCCACTATATACCATGATATCATTGTCATATCATTTATCATTACTTTAATTGTTCTGATAGTTAGTACAAAAAATTATGCATCAAGGCATCACAACTCTTTATCAATATGTCTTTAAAAATATTTATAATAAATAATTTTTTTTATATAAAATTAACAGGTTTTAGTGACTGACAAAATTTGTGTTCCAATCAAACTCTTTAATATTGATCATATCACCATTTTTTAATTTAAAAATTAAATCAAGAAATTAAAGTTAAAAAACTTTAGGATAAATAGACTAATTTCATGAATAAATAATATAAAGAAAATAAATCAAAATACAAGTAAAAAAAATTTATTGAAAAGAAAACATGCAACTATTACCTTCTTCAAGCCAGGAATTATAGCAGAAAGTGCAATGAAATTCCTTGTCAATTTTAATCTTCTTTTCCTCTCAGAAGCTATATGCTCAGCAGTTTCAGAAGTGCTTCTAATCTTCCTCTTAATTGGCTTCGAACCATGATTCACTTGAGCACTTTGAAAAGCAGGATCAATTGGTGAATTAATCAAAGGCAAAATGTGAGTTGATAGAATATTATTTTCTGCAGCAATATCAACCATGTTGAATTGACATGTTCTATCTCCCATAAAAACATTAAGAGGGTTTTCATAATTTGTGGTGTTATTATAAGAAGCTTCAACAAGAGTAGAACAAGGGTATGACATTTGTTCCTGCAAATATTTCATATGGTTTTGTTGATTGAAGAAATTTTCACCATCCATTTCCTATAACAAAAATTCATATCGTTAAAAACAATAGTTCATGTAGTGAAAAATGTACTTGATATAATATATAATATGTATGTAACTCAACATCATAGACTTCAAACAATATACATTAAATTTAATTACCGAATGAGGAATCCAATTCTCTTGTAATTCTTCCATTTCATAGCTCATTTTTGGAATACAAACTATTCGCACTATATAATAGTTTTCTCAGGCCTTGATATATATAATGTTGGGTGCAACTTTTATTTATTTATTTTTATATATATATATATATATATATATATATATATATATATATATTAATTTCTAAATTTAAATAAAAATAGAATTAAGAATTGATAACTACATATATTTCATACTAATTCATAAAAGGTGTCTTATTTAAAAAATAAGAAGGATCTCTATTTAGGTATTATACATTCTCGCTAATTTAATTGGTGACATCATTTATAAAATACATGCCGTTGTTAATTGGATTGACGATATCTATTAATTTTAATTTTTTATTTGAAAATCAAAATAGGTGAAAATCATAGTTACTTTAAAAATTTAATTGAAAATATTATTATTTGAATAAAATAATTCCTTTTTTTATGAAAAAGGTTGGATAATAATAATAATATATGTAATTATCGAATAAATTAAGACAATTATTGAGTCATAACTTCTTGATAAATTGTGTTTTTATGTCGAATGAAGATAATCTTACTGCATTTGGACTTCTTTTTGTTGTAGAATTAGTACTTGGTGACTATTTCTTTGTATTATTAGATATAGCTTGGAATATACCCAAAAAAAAAGGAAGAATCTAAATACCTAGAATAAATTTAATGAAGTGGGTGTTATTTATCATTGAGTTTTGGTTTGTTTCTGAATTGTACTTTTATCTGTAATGTTGGGTTGTATAATTAAGTAACAACTTTAAAATGCGATTTATCTTTACAAATAACCAATATTTTAAAATTAAATACTTTAATAATTATTTTTTATTATTATTCAAAATATTCATGTTTTAAATAAAAAAATTCGCAGTTAAGAGCAAACATCACTAATACTAGACATACGCATTGAAATTGCACATAGGTGTTATGCGTGCATTCAATACCAATGCGTCATTTTTGCTGGCGCATACATTGTAGACTTAAGAGCATGTGCCACTCCCATGACGCTATATTCTTTTTCTTTTTTTTTATAAATAGGTTTTTATTCTCCATCATTTTTCACACATCTTTTCATTTCATTCTTTTATTTTTTCTTCTAAATTTCTAACATGATTATTAAAAGAGATGTTCATGTTTGTTTTTCGATTCTCAAGCCTTTGATAAAGATCCGACTTTGGCACACTCAGACTTTCGAGCGTTTGAAAATGAGCTTGATCCGTTGGTTAGACGGAGAAATTCAAGAGGGTGAAAAAATTAGAAGAATTGTTAGGCTTGTTTCGGTGTTCAATCGTGCGAATGAGAATAGCGAACCAACCCGGTTTTGGGAGTCAGTTAAAATTGACAATGATGTTCGTGATATGATGTTTGAACCAGATGATATTGTTTTTATGGTTATAATCTCTTAGATATGTTATAGTGTTAAGTCCTTTTATTTGTTCTTCGTGTTGCTGTTCTCTGTTGTGCTTGCTTTCGTTTTGTTATAACCGAAAGTTGTATTCAATATGAAATTTAATGGTTACAAAAAATAAATTAAATATTGAGAATGCATACAATAATTATGTTATGGAACTCGTTTCAACATTGAGATAATTTTTCGGATTGTGTCCGGGCTGACGACACATACCACATAATCTTACCATTTTTCAGACATATCCATTTCAGTTCTAATATGCGTGTTGTTCGGGCGATCCTTTTTCTTTCTTCGCATATTTCCGTTGTGCCAAACGATGTCTCCTTGATATGTAGGCCAATATTTCTTCTTTGCTATCACCGAAAAGTTATTGTTATACACACTGAATACGTTTATGATATTGAAAATAGAGGATAGATGTCTAGAAGGGTCCTGATGAACATTTGAACATGACGCAATGACATGGGAGCAAGGCATGCAGAAGACTTGAAACTTTCCGCAGTCGCACCAACCTCGATCTAGTTCGACCCGATAGTATCCCCTTAACCTCCCCTTATTATGGTCCATTGTCTCATGTACACTGAACCAACCTCGACGACGGTTAAAGATTTTAACCACACATATGTTAGCTTTGGCAATTTCCACCTTAAAAAATTTCATACAACTTTCATTGAACAACTGCCCCAATTCTAACACTGTTTGACCCACAACCAAACAAACAAAATTTTCAACCCACCCACACCCAACAACCAACCCCACAACATCATCAAACAATATACACCCAACATCCAACCAAACATGATTACCAAACCACATACACCCAAACCCACGACCAATTCATGTCACACACCCAAACACAAAACCAAGAACATGACCCATACCACTAATAAACATATGCCAACATCACATCTTACCATAGAACCGATGAGACATATGATATCATTACATCCTACCATAACACCCAATAAATGTACACTCAAACATCACACCGCCAAAGCATCCAACCAACACATGCCTATCAAACACCACAACAACCATTGATTCGTTTCCAAAATGAATCAATGTCTCAATTCAACCAACCATCTCGCCCATCGTAACCCAATCAACAAGAGCCAACTACAATAACATGGGCACTGAACCCGATTATGATAACACATGTAACTGACAAGAGATGCTAGATTTGATAGATAACACTAATATTTGAGGGACCTCTCTCTAAACACCTCAAGTGAATTCAGGGAGGCACCAAACACCTCAGGTGAACCTTAGGAGACAACAACCACCTCAGGGGAATCATGTACAGCCTCAACGGCAAAGGGCACTACTGGGTTGTGGAACCGATAGCTGTTATGATCAAGCGCATCATTAAAACACATTTGTAAAATATTCCGCCTTGTAATTCTATTTAAATTTAACAATATTAGTATTTCATTTTTTTATTTTCCAGTTTTTTATTTTTAATTAATTATAACTTTAATTTATAAAAAAAACAAAAGACAATGGTGCCATGTGCAACATCCTAAGTCCCGATACTTATATATTAAGCTTTACATGATAATCTAAGGTGTCACAAACAACAAAAACCTTTGACAAATACGCAACGAAAATATCAATGCCATACAACACAATTGATCACAAAAAGGATCCCTATATATATTTTACCATTTATGCATCACATCATTCATCATACACAACAAGTCATTCATGTTACAACATCAATAAACAACAACAAACAACAATAACTCAAAATATCTTTCTCTCTTTTTGCATTTTTTCTCAATTCTCATGTACTGATAAAACTAGACTAATTTTCTCTTACTCCCAATATATCTTTAGAATGTTCTACACAATTCTTTCCAATTTACCTCATTAACCCGTCATTTTCTTAATTCACACAATTTCCCTGACTCCCTAACTCCTTGCTCCCATTTATTTATCCAAATTCTCCCAAATGGCCAAATTTTATCATTTTATTTTTTATTTAATAAATCCGAATAAAACCTTATTTAATCCAATAATTAATTAAAATATTAATAATTTCTAAACAACTAAATCAAACTCACACTCTCTATATACCTCTATTCCAAGGATACTTACACTCGCAATCACACCATAATAATTAATAAACACTAATTAATCAAACAAATTCCAAATAATTAAATTAAATTAATTAATCGAACTTAGGGTGTTACACCAAGGGGAGTGACACATGCTCTTAGGCCTATAATGCATGCGCCGGAGGGAACGACACATGGGTATTGTATGCGCCAGAGGGCTTGGTGCCTATGTACAACTTTCAATGCATGTGTCAGTACCAATGGCGCCTCCTCTTAACTATGATTGTTTTTGAAACATGTGCATTTTGGATAATAATGGAGAAAGTTGGTTATTGGGGTATTTAATTTCAAAATGTTGATTATTTGAAAAACAAAATTCTTAAAATGTCAACATAAATGGTATCTCAATTAGGGTTGAAATAAGCCAGTCCAAAAAAGACTTTGTCAAACTTAAATCTATTTTACTAAAGTGTTTAAAGTGTAAGTCTGATTTGTAATATGTCAATGTTTTATTTTTAGGTTTTAGTCTGATTTTCTCGAATGTCTGATTGGTCTATTAACCTACTGAAAAATCTATTTCATTTGAATATTTAAAAATAAGCAATTCAACTAATGTTTAAATAGACCAACAAATTAAAATAACAATCCGACTAAATATTTCTTTAAATTGACTTATCCGAGATTACCTAATTGTTTTTTAAAACTTATGAAAATAACTTATGACATTGTTTATTAGATTTTTTTTAACTTAATTTCAGAAGTTATTCAAGATAACTATGCTTTATTTTTATATTTTAATTCAAAGGATAAAATAAAATATAATAGGCTTTTTAACAAAATAAACTTGTAAAAAAGTTCGGGCTTTTTCTATTTATAAAAGAAATTGACTTACTTTAAACCTATGTAGATTAAACCATAGTAAGTCCATATTAATTGGCCTAACATATTATCACCTTTAATCTCCATGCCTATCTTTCTTATCTTACTCTTCTAAAAGAAAAGTAAATACAATCAAAATGTGATTAATTTATCGAAAAACACTTAAACTAGGTCATAATTGTTTTTTAAACCTATCCACAGTTTCTTAGTTCGAATTCAACTTTCTGAATACAAAAATATTGAATTTTTTTAATAAGAGTCTTGTCACTCATTAAAGTCTTCCCCAACTCAAAAAAATAATCTATATAATTGATCTCTAATCGAAAAAATAATCTATATAATTGATCGTAGAGATCATATTCATATAAAATTTATGTTTAGTTTCAAGTTGAAACTAATTAATTCTATAGTATACAAGTAAGGTATCCCTTATATAACTTACATTTATATATACCAACGGATAATAAGTCACCTTGCCCACCAAACCTCCCGCCTCTTCCCTTAAATACGTTACCCATCACTCCTTTCAAAATCTTGCCACCATCAATTATGATCATCTTGTAAATTAAGATATATTTTTTAATGTATATCAGTTTTCATGTATTAAATGTCTTTCTAGTCATACGATTATAAGCACATTTGAATATGATTCAATCGAATTTTTATCAAGTATGCGAGGATCTATCATGGTCGTTAATGTTGGACATATGACTTCATACACAAGATGGGAAGGGGATGAACTATAGAGGTTTGAAATAAATGAAATAATTATAAAAAGCAGGAAAATGTTAAAACTTAAACACACTTAAAAGCTAAAAAACACATAAGTGAGACTACTCATTGTCATATATGGCATCATCTCTTGAGGTGCTTCTCTTGATGATATCCATGTCATTTGTTAAGTTCTGAATGGACAGTGCATTTTGTTGAGAGAATTACAGTTGTGTATTGAGCACTACATCATTTGATGCGAGTGGTTGGACTACAACTTCATCTACATTCTTTGATTTATTCCTTAGTTCTCCTTGAAATATACAAACTCCCATGCTAAGTGAGGAGTAGTTGATCTTGGAGTGAACTGAATCCACAGATTCTCCCATAATGTCGACTCCAACAACAGCTAAAATCTTGGTGATCAGAGCTATATATGGTAATCATGCTAGTTGATTCAACTTGCAATAGATCATTTGTTGGGTTAGTAACCATAAAAGGGTCACATCTTCTTAAATGACCACGTCAAGGTTGTATTGTCTTGAGAGAACTATCTTGTGATCAAATAGTGGATCACACGAATCTTTGCCTTTGTGATTAATGGCGTGTCTAGGACCTATATGGATCACACATATATCAGTTTATGTTTTTATTTCATTAAAAGTGACGTCTTTTTTCATATTTTATTTTTAATCAAAACGTAAACCGCTTTTCACCTTGATTATGGTTATATATATATATATATATATATATATATATATATATTATATATATATATATATATATATATATATATATATATATATATATATATATATATATATATATTACTATTGTGAGAAATGAGAACAAATAGTCGTTAGGTCTATTTTTGATATTAGCCGATCATATTTCTTTTTAAATAAAAAGGCACGTGAGATCTTGGTTTTTAATTTTAACATATAACACTAAATTATTATTATTATTATTATTATTATTAAATTTATTAACAATATAAAATCCTTGTATTGAAACGAAGACTCTAGTTAGTCACTAAATACATTTCCCTTTTTTTTAGTTGAACTAATACGTGTAGGTTGTCTATACATGGTTTATAGATGAACTAAGAAATAAAAGGTACATGAAAAACAAATGTATTATACTAGGCTGATAGTGCCACAAAAGTTGTTTATTCAAGTATTAAAATTCAAAATTTATAAGATAAAATCAATAGATAACTCCATCTATAAGGGTTATTTTTAAAACTAAATAAAATAATCAACTGCAAATTAAAATCTTCAAGAGGCAGCAAAACTCTGAATTCCTTCGATGCCAAAATTATTTTTAAAGAAGTTATTCATCGCGCTCATCAATGTGTAAGTTCCTACATATAAATTAAGTATAAAAAAGAATGCTTACTGGATTATGGAATGGGATACTTTAGGACAATTATGGCTATCATGATATGTATATTGATCACATGTTTTACAAAGTCTCCATTATTATCAACTATAAGTAATGTTACCATCCCATCTTTCACATCTTTACTTTCGATTCCACAATCTACACATGCGATCCATAACTCCTTTTGAAATATATAAACATTTTTACGAGTATAGACATCTCTTATGTGCTTCTCTAAACAACAATCCAACTTTAGTTTTGGTTGAAAATGTAAAGAATCATTATCAGCAAGTATTTCCTTATGCCTGCAGACTTAAACTTCATCCAAAATTCAACCAAATCAATCTTAGAATTCAAAAAGGTGTAATAAAAAGAATTTTCACTCTCAGATATAGATGTTCTCAATATTCCACCCAACAAAATATTTTTAAAATATGATGGGAACCACATATTTCTAATATCATACAAATGCGCGAGCCAATCATTCTTATCCAAATCAAACTTAATCATGACAAAACTCCACATTATTTCAAATTTATGTGGTGTCTCGAAACACAAGACTTAAAATTACTATTGAACTCATCATTGGTATTTATATTAACACCAACCTTTTCAGATATTTTTTTCATAATGTGCCACATGCAAAACCCATGAGAAGAAGAATAAAAAGTCTTCTCTTTTGCAACTTTCATGGCAGGATCTTGATCTGTTATTATAAGATTTGGTTTATGTCCTCTCATTGCTTCCATAAACTTTTAAAATAAAATGAATGAATCATTTTTCTCATTTGCTAAAAAGGAAGCTCCAAAAGAAACAAATTATCTATGATGATTTAATCCGGTAATGGTGCAAAAATTATAGAATATTGCTTTGTTTCATATGTAGTGTCAAAAGCAATCACATCTCCAAACAAAGAGTAATTTTTTCTGTAAATACTATCTACCCAAAAAATAAGGATTAATCGACCTTCAACATCTATCTCATATGCATAATAAAATGAAGGATTTGCTTCTTGTTTCCTCTTAAAGTTATCAACAAACACACACTTATGCCCAAGTCTACTATGTCCAATCTCTCTTATCAAGGTGCTCCGATGAGGTTTAGTGGAGTTGTTGTGAAAGCCTTTGATGGCTTGAGGAAAATTGTGATTGGAGAGGTTGATCTCTCAATAAAGATAGGTTCGTGCTTATTTCAGATCACTTTTCAAGTGATGGACATCCATCTCTCCTATAGTTGTCTCTTGGGTCATCCATGGATTCATGAAGTTGGGGCAATAACGTCAACCCTTCATCAGAAGTTGAAGTTTGTGAAGAATGGGAAGTTAGTGATTGTGGGTGGTGAGCAGGTTGTGTTGGTGAGTCATATATCTTCATTTTCATACTTTGATGCTGACCTATGGGAACTTCGTTCCAAACTCTTTATGTTGATAATAATGTTGTTAAGAAGAATGAGTCATCCATGACTTCTTTAAAGGACGCATAACAAGTTATGGAGAACTGTCAATCTGCTAGGCGGGGACAAGTTGTTGAACTCACTGAGAACAAGAATAAAGCTGGTTTAGGATTCTCGCCTGGCACAACCCGAAGAGATTTGAAGCGAATTCAAGAAGTTTTTCACAGTGTTGGTTTCATCCGCTCCAAAGATCAGTTTGCTGCTGCAATCCTAGAAGATGATCAAGAGCAAGAAACGCCAAACTTTGTGACGCACAAATTGATATGCCAGAATTGAAATGTTGTTGATGTTCCCTATGTTATTCACTTGTCAAAGTAATATATTTTTTGTTATTTTCAAAAATCTTTTCACTATACCCAAGGTGAAAGTGAATCTATGTGGGCTTTGTTTCAAATTTTATCATCATTAGTAAAATGTTATTTTGTTTATCCATATTATGTTTTCTCTTTTTTCTTTTTCTTAAATAATGGTAACATAAAAAACCAGAAGATAATAATCACTCTTTTATATTTGCATCACAATATGTGTTATTTGTTCACATTATAAAAACAACCATAAGATTACTGTGCAGGTTGATTGTTAAACCCATTGAAAACAATGACCTTATGCCCTTTCCAAATTTTGAATTCCCTGTGTTTGAAATGGAAGAAGAGGATGCTGAAGAGATTCCAGATGAGATTTCTCGTTTGCTTGAGCACGAGGAAAATACCATTCAGCCTCATAAAGAGCCATTGGAGGTGATTAATTTGGACTCTGAAGATAACAAGAAAGAAGTCAAGTTTGGGGCACCGCTTTGTCCATATGTTAAGAAGAGGATGGTAGAGCTTCTTAAGGAATATGTGGATGTGTTTTCTTGGTCATATCAAGATATGTCAGGTATTGATACTGATATTGTGGAGCATAGATTACCATTGAAACCAGAATGTCTGCCAATTAAACAGAATTTGGGAAGGACTCATCCTGATATGGCTGTTAAGATCAAAGAGGAGGTTCAGTAGCAGATTCATGTTGGTTTCCTTATTACTTCTGAGTATCCTTAATGGATGGCCAACATTGTGCATGTACCGAAGAAGGATGGCAAGGTTAGGATGTGTGTTGATTATATATATTTGAACAAAGCTAGCCCAAAGGATGATTTTCCTCTGCCACACATTGACATTTTGGTAGATAATATAGCTAAGTTCAATGTCTTCTCTTTTATGGATAGTTTCTCCGGTTATAATCAGATCAAAATGGCACCCGAGGACATGGAAAAGACAACATTTATTAGACCCTGGGGAACATTCTGCTATAGAGTGATGTCTTTCGGTTTAAAGAATGTTGGTGCAACCTACCAGCGAGCCATGACTACTCTTTTCCATGACATGATGCCCAAAGAGATAGAAGTCTATGTTAATTATATGATTTCCAAGTTGAAGACTGGAGAAGACCACGTCAAGTATTTATTGAAGTTGTTTCAGTGTTTGAGAAAGTTTAAACTCCGCTTGAATCCTAATAAGTGTACTTTTCGTGTCCGGTCAAGGAAGTTGTTGGGCTTCATTGTCATCCAGAAAGGTATTGAAGTAGATCTTGATAAAGTCAGAGCTATTCAAGAGATTCCTACACCAAAGACAGAAAAGCAGTTCAGAGGATTCCTCGGGCGTCTGAATTACATCTCCAGGTTTATATCTCACATGACTGTTACATGTAGGCCAATCTTCAAGCTTCTCTATAAAGATCAAGGTTGTGTTTGGACAAAAGACTGCCAGAAAGTTTTTGACAACATCAAGGAGTATCTTATTGAACCTCTTATCTTGTCTCCTCCAATGGAGGGAAGGTCATTGATCATGTATTTAACTGTGTTAGAAGAGTCCATGGTTGTGTGCTTGGACAACAAGATGAAATTGGTAGAAAGGGGCATGTCATCTACTATCTGAGTAAGAAATTTACAAATTGTGAGTATCGGTACTCCATGATTGAGAAGACTTATTGTGTTTTAGCCTGGGCTGCCAAACTTCTATGCCAGTATATGATTAATCATACCACTTCATTGATATCCAAAATAGATTCAATTAAGTACATTTTTAAAAAGCCTGCTTTGACTGGGAGGATTGCTCATTGGCAAATGCTATTGTCTGAATATGATATTGAGTATCATACTCAGAAGGCGATTAAAGGAAGTATTCTTGTAGATCATTTGGCTCACCAGTCGATCGATGATTATCAATCCATCGGGTTTGACTTCCCTGATGAAGATGTTATGTACTTAAAAGCTAAAGATTAAGATGAACCATTGCCTGAAGAAGGACTAGAGCCTGGATCCCGATGGGGTTTAATGTTTGATGGAGTTGTTAATGATTATGGTAATGGAATTGGGGGCAATCATTATTACTCCTTAGGATTCTCATATCCCTCTCACTGCGAGATTAATGTTTGATTATATGAACAACATGGCAGAATATGAAGCTTGTATCATGGGTCTTTAAGAGGCCATTGATTTGAGAATTAAGATTCTCGATGTATATGGAGATTCAGTCTTGGTGGTTAATCAGATTAAAGGAGAATGGGAGACTTGTCACCCTGGTTTGATTCCTTACAAAGATTACGCAAGGAGGTTATTGACTTTCTTCAACAAAGTTGAGTTTCATCACATACCTCGTGAAGAGAATCATATGGAAGATGTTTTGGCTACTTTATCTTCTATGTATAAAATAAATCGTTTGAATGGTGCGCCCAGTATCAAAACTATGCTCATTGATAGGTCTGCTCATATGTTTGCAGCAGAAGAAGTCACAGATGATTAAGCCTTGGTGGTTAATCAGATTAAAGGAAAATATGAGACTTAATTTTAACTATTATTGAGGATATATCACAAGTAATAATAAAGTTTATTACTAACAAAAATATAATATCTTCAACATAAGTCTCTATAAAGTAGTAATTAAATAATATTTGTTTCTCAATTTTATACAATTGACATGATGAATTTCACCACTTGATATAGAATAATAGTTAAGCTAAAATTAAGAATTTTGAAAAAAATTTAAACAAAAATTCAACTATTTTCTCACTCACATGATGATCATGTCAAGTAATGTCACATCGATAGGGTATGTCCATCACTTACATAATACTTAGAGAATTAAAATCCATTTTAATAAAAGATTTAAAATAAATGATTGGATTTCATAAAACATTAGATGTCGTTAAAATAATCACTTATTTATCAAATACTTGTTTCAACAAAATATAGCACAGTACAAATATTATGTCACCAATAAATTCTAATACTGATAGGGTACTCGAATTATAATTTACATAATCATAAATCATAAGGACTTGAACACAATAAATTATATTAATAATAACGTACCAATAGGGTATAACTATTATCAATATAATATATTTTTTTTAATCAAGGACTTTGAATTATTTCAAAAAGCGATTTGTACAAGGCGATCGTTCGGATCCAGCCCAAAGAAAAAAAGGAAAAAAACACTAAGCTAGTTTATCAACAATCTAGCTAAGTGAGGCCTAAGTTTCACATTAGTCCACCCCTATAAACAATAGTATCAATGATGTTATCAACTACTCCCTCCGTCTCATAAAAGTGTCTCATTTGTACTTTTTCTTTATCTTAAAATAATTGTCCTTTTACAATATTAATGCAACAATTATTATTATTTTTCCACTATCATACCCTTATTTATTAACTTTCATTTTATCCAACCATTCTTTTAACTACAATTAATAGGGGTATTCTAGTCAATGATATTAATTTTATCATCAAAACCAATGCATCCAATCATTTTCTTAAGAACCGTGAATTGTTCAAATATGACATTTTTTATGAGACAGAGGGAGTATGTTAGTATTGTTGACATCCTTACCAAAAACTTTATCGTTCCTATAACGCCAGATATCATAAATTGTTTCCGTAGCAGCAAGTTTTCTGATGGCTACTCTCCACCCTTTTCCTCTGCTGTTCCTCAAAATCCACTTAATTCCATCCAACATATCAGCAGTGTTATGATGCCAATGAGCCCAAATTAGGACCTTATCTCAAACAAGCTTAGTTACTGGGCAGCAAAAGAGAAGGTGTTGTTGGGTTTCAGCAGCATTACAAAAACAACAATGACTACTAGTTATCAAGCCAAATCGAGTCAGATGATCTTTTGTTGCTAGCCTATCATGGCAAGCAAGCCAAAGGGTGAAACGTGCTCTAGGCCACACCATATTTCCGTAGAACAGGGATCTCCACTCAACTTTTTGATTGACATCCAAGAGAGCTTTATATTTTTTCTTCATGTTGAATTTGTTAGCCTGTAGCATATCCGTCCAAACTTGCAGCGGTTGAACTCTCTGGTTCAAAATGACTCTAAGAATCCAAGAGAAGCTATTTCTAACTTCAACCCCCATTACAATTAAAAATAAATTTAATTATTTTACTAAACAAAATTTGGACAAATGTACCCACGATAAATGAATTACAATCATGTAAATTAAGATTGATTATATTTTATTCAAAAAAAAAATTCATATAATTATATCCACGATAGTGAAATTACAATTATACAAATTAAAAATGATTACTTAATTATCTAGAATATAACTCACAAAATAATAAGATTTTGAATATACTCATAAAACTAGATTTTTATTTATTTATCTGGGTATATAACAAGAAATCAATTTATGACAATAAATAAGGAGTTTTTAATTCAAAATATTCTGAAAAGTAATAATTTTATATAAATGTACATTTTATATTTTTCCAAAAGAGTAGATAATATTAGAAATAAATTTCTCTTTAAATGTAGTTATATAGTAAGTCATAAGGGATTCAAGAATAAGACAATAAAAAAAATATTATAAATCTTCTTTCAAACAATAATCACATGGAGTGATCAATCCAATACACATATCGAAAACTGCTTGTTAATTATAAAATCAAATTATTAAATTCAATGACACTATAACTAAAAAAATATTTGCAGTCAGTTTAATTTTCCAATTGCATCGTATATTAACATAAAACAAAATATTAAGTATAACTAATAACACAAGCCAATTGATGCCTTTTAAATCTCAAAAGTTTAAGGAAATGAAATAGATTATAATTTATAAAATAAAGATCATCAATCTTATAATAAATATGATTATCAGTTTTTATTTTATAACAAAAATATTGATAATAAAGAGTCTGTAATTGCTAATTATAAAATTTAAATCAATAATAATTGATTGAAATACAAGAATTTAGCATTAATCATCAAAAATAAATTTTGATCCAACCAAAAAACAAAAATTGACCTGTTATTCCTCTCAGATTTTGCAAAAAAATATTATAATTTTTATTCAAGAAAGAATTTGATTTGCAATGGAAACAACATAGTTATAACCTTTATTTTATATATAAATATATTAGAATCAGTAAGGTTGAACAAAGTAAAAAAACATACGTATACGTGAAATTTAGCAAAGTGGATCTTTAGAAAAATAGATGACCTCTCTGAAATTGTTGATGAGGGTTAAGGATTATAAATATTATCCTTAATCAATAGTAAAATCTCAATGTCACTCCAAAATTGTTCTTTACGGTTTGTATAAGAAAATCAATTGCATTAAGGTATAACTATCCCTGTTCATATTATTTCACAAAATAACAGATATATTTTCAACAATAATAACAACATCAATGAACCGACTCTGATATCAATTGAAGAATTTAATATTGATGTGATAGATACAAATTATAACATATATTT
Source organism: Lathyrus oleraceus (assembly GCF_024323335.1). NCBI lineage: Eukaryota > Viridiplantae > Streptophyta > Magnoliopsida > Fabales > Fabaceae > Lathyrus > Lathyrus oleraceus. Next base: position 494,042,525 of record NC_066582.1, on the reverse strand, counting down.
AATAATAGAATTAAATCATGAACCGTATATGGTAAGTTTGGAGAGATTATTATCGGAGAGATTATTATCGGAGGAGTATGAGAGTATAAGAGATTAATAATTAATTATGTCAATTCACATTTGATTAATTAAATAATTAATCTAACAACCATCACTATCATTATCATTCTACATTACATGTATTGTATTTTTATATCTCTTTCATTTAATTCATATTTTGACTTTTCCTTTTGATAATGTTGATATCCTTCGGATGGATCATCTTAGGGCCTTTGAAACCTTGTCGGGATGGATCCTTCTGAATCACTATGAAGTTATGTTTGATTAATTATGATTCTTTTGCATGCAACAATCATATATATGGTGTACTTTGATGTTGTCAAATCAATCTCGAAGGAACTAGACATTATTGGTCTGAATGTTAATGTACCAAAGGTTGGTGAACTAGTTGTTCTAAACATAATGTTGCTTAAGTTGATGTTAAAAATATTTTATCACCAAGAAAATATTTATGCCATGTGATTATATGTTTAAATAGGCCAGTGCAAAAGAAAGTTAAGTTTTTGGGTAGTTATCGAGAGGTCTGAGTTTTGAGTTTTGTTCTGATAGAAGACAAAGTTATGTGATTATGGGTTGTTAAAAAGGTGGTGAGTATAAATAAATAAATAAAAAGTTGAAACTTGACATGAAATCAAAAAAATATGGATGTTCTTTTAGATTATGCAAGCATTAGGAAGTCATCCGATTATTAGTCATTTAGATGTTTAAGAGAAGAAAATTGTTGTTGAGATGACAATAAACATGGTTTTGCACAAAAACATATTCATGACTTTGAAAAGAAAAAGTTTTGATAGTGTAAAAATATTAAGCAAGTTTATAATATTTAACACAAAACAACAAGGAAATAAGGAGTCCAAGAACTGTTAAAGCTATTGGATGCATATAATTATATTTATAGATATATAATGTATGAAGATGGAACATTCGTTCAAGGTATATTTTTGCCGGCAAGATTCCATTAAATTGTCAAACACACTTTCTATTATATGTATTGATAATGGATCCAACGAATTAGACGAACAAATACAACTTTATTTTTGCATAGATTACATGTGAATTGTATTTGTTTTTTTATAGAATGTGAAAAAGAGAATAATTATACTTAAGCATAGGAAACAAGTAGCAAACGGGATACAAAGTGTGGTTTTTGAATATCAATGAATATTTTTTTCTGTTTGTTTTTCTCTTCAACGTCAAGAGTCTATCAAGTTTATCCAATCCCAACCATTGACTTTCTAAGGCATTTCTTGTGGCCTAATGCATGTTGGCGTGTCAAACTCTTTTCCAAGAAAATGCATCACACGTGTCACCGTGTTACTGCATCTCCAAGATTTCAATTTATCTTCTCTATCTTCAGATGCACAAAATTGGTGAATTAGGTTTTATTTCACCTCCCACTTTCGGATATCATCAAGGTGATTTATTCATAATATCTGATTTACAAGAAGAAATTTATGACTTCACCATGCTCAAGAAGCTATGGCTAGAGCTCGAAAGTTTACGACTTTTTATACTAATCTTATTTACGTTCCAAAAATAACAAAATTTACCATTTGCTTCATATAGGGAACTCGATAAAGATTGGTGCAACTGACCTCCATGATGGCTTATACATTCTTAATAATTCTTCCAATGCAAACTATTGTATCATTAAGAATGTTTTCAGTTTTAGTACTCATAGCATACAAAACTATAATTTATGACACCATCCTTTGGGCCACCCTTCTACTGATATTATGAATCATATACATAAACATTTTTCATCACTTCAATTTCAAAATAATTATTGGGTCCTTTCTCTACCCCTTCTATGTCCGGTCATAAATACTTCTTGACCATTTGTTGATTATCATTCTAGATTTTGTTGGACTTATTTAATGCAATTTAAATATGCAACATCCCACTTAATTCAGTCATTTGCTCTATTCGTTTTAACTTAATTCAATAAGAGAGTAAAAAAAATTAGGTCTGATAATGGTCCCGAATTTACCATAATTTTTTTTACCTCAATCATGGAATCCATCATCAGACATTTAGACATTTTATGTTGATACTCCTCAGTAAAGTGGAATTGTGGAGAAAAAGCACCAGCACCTCCTTGGGGTGACTCGTGCCATTCTCTTTCAATCCCATCTTCCAAATATTTTTTGGTCTTATGCTTTATCTTATATTTTTTATCAATAAATTACCTTCCTGATTATAATTCCTTAAAAGTTTTCGGATGCCCTGCCTTCGCCACTAGCTCTAAGAATAACCATACCAAATTTGATCCTAGATCCCGAAAATGAATTTATTTAGGCAACAAACCTAGTACCAAAGGTCACATTTTATATGACCTTCAAAACAAGAAAATGTTCATATCTCGTGACACTGTCTTTTATGAAACTATATTCCCTTACCACATTAACCTCACTCATATACAACCCCAAAATTATCATATAACCCCTCCAACTTACCAAGACTACTCCTTTGACTACCTCAATTTCACTAACATTCCCACCCCCTCTTCTATTAATGATGACATCACATACAATCAACCTACTCCTAACTCTTAACCACACTTAACTAACTACCCCAACTCTGATAAAAACGATTTCTCCATAAATTATGACAATGAACAACCTCTTCCCACCTCCCCTGAACCTTTTATCCGAAAATCCACTAGAACATCCAAACAAATAACCTATCTATCATTGTTCACTTTTTCAAGGTTCTTATCATAATTCTATAGGTAATCCTTTATTCCCCCTTTCTAATTACATCTCATATGATAACCTTTCTTGCAATCAAAACTTTTCACTTTAAAATCGTCTACTTTATCTTAACCAGCATCTTATAATGAAGTCATTACTGACCCGAATTGGAGACTTGTTATCTCCAATGAACTTCAGCCTATCACTAACAATAATACTTGGACTCTAATAACTCTTCCTCATGATAAAAAAGCCATGGGTTGTAAAAGGATCTTCAAACTTAAATTTTTAGCTTATGGGTCCATAGAAAGATACAAGACTCTTCTAGTAGCTAAGGGCTACACCAAATTGAAGGCATAGATTATCATGAAACTTTTAGTCCAATTATCAAGATGACAACCATTAGAATTCTTCTCTCTATTGTCGCTTCTAAAAACGGGTGTTTACACCAATTAGATATTAATACAACTTTGCTTCATGACAATCTAGACGAAGAGGTCTACATGAAATGTCCTTTTGTACTTCAAACTTCTTCCAAAAACATTGTTTATAAATTAAACAAATCCATCTATGGTCTCAAGCAGGTCAGTAGACAATGACATCATAAATTAACTACGTCCCTTATTTCTCCTGGATATTCTCAATTCAAATCTGATTATTCCCTCTTTGTTAAAAAAAAATAATTATCTTTTTACTTGTATTCTTGTATACGTTGGTGATCTTCTGCTTGCAGGTAACAATATTAGTGAAATAAATCATATAAACTCTTAGACAAAACTTTCACCATTAAAGATCTTGGACACTTGAAATACTTCCTTGGCTTTGAAATAACTCGTTCCTCACAAGGAATCTCCTTATGCCAAAGGAAGTGCACATTGGACATGTTGCAAGAATATGGATTACTTGGATTACATGTGAAGCTCAATGGTTTCTTTTCTTGTTGACAGATTTCGACATCTCCCACCAGATGTCCATTTCCATTTACTGCGACAACAGGAATACCATACACATTGTCAACAATCCGATCTTCCACGAACGCATCAAACACATAGAGATGGATTTTCATCTAGTGCGTGATAAGATCAAACAGAACATCATTCACCTCATAACTATTAACACAAAGGAACAAGTTACGGACATTCTGACAAAGTCTTTACACCGTGGCCCTTTCTATTCCTCATTGTGCTAACTGAGACTGGAAAATATTCACTTCAGTTTAAAAGGGGGTGTTAAAATTTAACTTGGGCTTATATTATTCTGGACTTTGTAGCCTATTATTTAGTGGGGCCCATTTGATTGGGCATTAGTTTGACTTTTTTCGTTTTTTTTTAATCCATAACTAATATATATTGTGTGGATACTCAATGTCCAGAGTGTAGTTTTTGAATATCAATGAATATTTTTTCTATTTGTTTTTCTCTTCAATTTGAAGAGTCTATCAAGTTTAACCGTCACTAATCGCGGTACTTCACTAAGGAATCATGTTGCACAATTTGTTCCTACATTACATGATTTACTTTGTTAGCATGACATAACTAAAAATGCAATAGCAAGATATAAGTTGCTAATAAAAACCAAAATATCAAGGCTAAAGATGAGAAAATTGACAAATATAAATAAATAGTGGAACTTATATTCTAAGGCAGCTCAGCTACCTGTTGGTAGCTGTGTAGGAACATCAAATATAAAGGCATTGTTTGAATGTGTGATATCTCACTTGTTTCATCTTTAAAGGTGAAATTTCCACCACTAGATTATTCGGAAAAAAAAAACATTACCTCTTTATTTCACATGTGAGGATCAATATGGTCCGAATAGAGTAGGCATGGTAATATGTCGGATGGATCTCCATGATATATTTCAAGTGTCGAAGCCGGAGCATGAGCAAATGCTTATGGATGACCCCGAACACTGGACTATCTTGAGGCCGAGAACTGTGACTCTGAAGTTACAGTCCCGACTCATGCTTGGAACCCTCAACGCCAAATATCTACCCTACCTCAAATTGTGTACGTTGGACCCACAACATCTGCCTAGTATCGTGCCTTAACCATTCTTGTGTAATGTATGGATACTCTATACCAAGTGCTTAATGGAACACACATGTCTCCAGGATGCAACTATACATGTCTCCGGTTCAGATTTTAGATGGATTACAACAACAACAAACTAATACCCACAGTTTATTGTTAAAATCATTCATGCGTGTTAAATTTGAGTGCTTCTAGATAGTAAGAAGTTCTCCATAAAAAAAATTGAATGCAATTACTATCTTCCATTGGAGCGTTCTATTTCTACTTGATAAAAAAAAACTTTGTTTAAGTGGCATTTGAGTGCTATGAATATAATACACTATAAAAAAAAAGTACATCCCTTTATAAAACCATGCATGAGATGATAATTCATCATTCCATTCTGTTTCTCTTCCTCAAACTGAAAACAGTCTCCTTCAAGGAAAGTAATTTGCACTATCCTCTAGTGGAATACCATTATCATCTGGAACACCATCAAATATGCTTAAAAAATTACCAGGTGCATGTAATCCACGGTACTCCATATAACAATCAAGATTCTCCTCCATAAGATAATTTGACATTTCTTGTACTTTATTATTATACGCGTCATGTTTGATGTGGCAATGAATTTGAGCAATTTCAATGTGTCTACGACTCCAGTCAGGGCGACTCCAAAGGTAAAGAGGTGGCGGCTTCAGGTTCCAGTCTTCCAATTGCTTGTCTCGAGTGTCGACAGAACCCGGTAGATAAAATGACTGGAGGAATACACAAATGCAAAACATGTATAAGCCCTTGATTTAGTCGCACAATCTTAGATTAAAATCATGTTAATTTTACCAACTTACCTTTCCTGAACATATTTCCTCATCCTCCCAAATTAAATCATATCCACCTTTCTTTCTGTCAAGTCTGTCAAAGAAGAATATAAATTAGCTGAAACATGGATATTTTCAAAAATTAGTAGTAGTTATTTTTGGGACTGAATAAGAAACAATACTAACCTTTTTGTTACTTTTGGCACAATAAGTATAAGGAGTTTTGGCTTAAACGTCAATGCCTTGTTAATAAATTTGTTAGCAAGAAAACCCTTGACCCCGAAAGGAGGATTCAGCCCTATGATCTAGTCAAGTGAAAGAAGAACATATTAGCTACAATATTAAAATGAAAGTAAAATAATTGAAGCAAAAGTTTTATTATGTCCTTACAAGCTGAGAACCATCTGGTAATTCCTCAGGCTTGACACTCATCCAGTCTCTTTTTTCGAAGTTGAAATCATTCTACAGGTAGAACGAGTCATTAGCAATAAAAGGAATTTTCAGAAGGATACGTGTAAAAAGAAAACAAGATCATAGGCATGTATCATTAATCGGTTTGATAGATCCAAAGTAATATACCTTAGCTTGGAATAAATCATAGTTCTTAAATGAACATGACGATTTCCCAGTCTGATCAAGCTTTGATTTCATTAGACAGCTGAAATCATTCGCACCACAACAGAAGTCCAAAACCTGGCAAAGGTATCGCATAAATATGGAGGATGCAAGTTAGTTGAAACAACAATTAAGTTAAAAGAAAACTTTCAAAAGGAATCATTCGTGTAAGAATTTTTCATCCTTCAAGCAAATATTACAAAGTTTTTATTCCAATATTTTACAAGAATTTACAAGGCTTCAAAGTATTGACGTTAAGCACCGGAAGGTTGATTATTTACAGGCTTGTCGAGACTTATTTCAGATTATTGTCTTTTAAATCAATTAGAGATTAAACGTTGTGATTTGATAGTTGTCATATCAATTATGTTTGATTAGTATTAATTGTAATTAATTTCTATTTCTATTATAAATACAAACAAGGACCCGAACATACCGTGTCACCATTTTGCACATACCAATGAAGCCTATCAACAATCTGCATTAGAAAGCTCTACATTAGCTATAGTAATGAGCGAGAATTCAAGAAAATACAGGTATCTAATTTAGTGATGTACAAATCAACGTTGTATTGATAAATATGAACAATATCAAGCTTATATATTAAGTAAATAACTATATACGATAGTTTTGACTATTATGTAGCTTTCATTTTCATTGAGACAACTCATACACGCATAAATCCTGATAAATATGATATAAGTTCAGCTTATTGACAACCAATGCTTGAAAAAATTATATTCTAAAAGGACATATTTACCTCCTTCAACTTGTCTATTTTAGTGAAATGGCGACCAAATGAAGTATATCGCATTCCATGAAGAAAAGGTGCAAGATAGACCTTGAGTTGCTTCTGCAAGTGAATTATTATAGATTATGACATGAATGCTTGTATATTACACCTCTATATCAAAAGAACTATGAAAAACAACTTATGATAACTTGTTACAACCTGCCAAATAAAAAGCTGACGAACAATTTCTGGCTCACAAATAGCTTTTGCTTCCTCAATACTACATCCTTCATCTAACTTCTGTAAAGCTATTTGAATAGCCTGCAAAAGAGTCAGAGATTCTACTATATGAGTAAAATGAATAATTAACCATTTGGACTTAACTAGCTCAGATTCTACTTGGCATCAATGCTGACAGCTATATTGAAGCGGTATAAAGAAGACAGACCTTAATAGAACCTTCAACTTTTCCTTGAGTAAGGTTCTTATGAAATACAGTTTCTGTGGAACTTGAACTTGTATTGAAGACTTGTTCCTTTTTAAATTTTTCCATGTTCAATGTAGATGTGGCTTCTTCCATTAAAGACAAAATTCTGCATTGCACGATTTCCAAATGTAAACAGGTGAGTTTAGAAATCAATAGTTTCCTTCAATTAACTCAATAAAAAAACAATCATATGATAGTACATAAAATACCGTTTTTCCATATCTGCTTTTCTAACTTCAAGTGAAGTTTTGACTTTTTTAACCGAAGGCTTCTTCAAGCTTGTTTCTTCAATTCTACCAACAGATCTTTGCTGTTGTGATGTAGCTTCATGCAGCCTTGGACTACAAGTCAATTTATCATTTTTCAAAGCCACTTTGCTATCAAAATTCGGTAAGCACCTATTTGACGCAGACATTGTTTCAACCTTTAAGTATTTTTTGGGCTGCTCAAATGACAAATGTGTATCTGGCTTAGAGCATATTTTCTCCATAACGTTGGAAGAATTTCCACCTTGAAGGACAGATCTTTCCATTAAAGTTAGTTTTGGCACCAATGTCTTAGTGAGAAGAAGTTCTTCAAAACTTTTGTTCGATGTTATAGCAACCTTCTCTTTGTTTAATAATTTGAAACTGATTTTCTTCCTTTTGATATCCTTATCAGGAAATATCAGATGGTTTCTAGCTGGAGTTCCAAGTTCCGGAACTATCTCATGATCCCTAAACAACAATCAGATGTAAATAACACAATGTAAAGCCTCATAAGTCATGTGATTGACTACTTTGAGGACAATCCAACTTACAAGCAATACATCAAAATTCGTTTGTCAAGGAGATTATCCCAAGCCCTTTGCTCAAAGCCCATATAATAATCAAATATGAAGGAAATTTCCCTGAAGAAAGTAATAGAAGTAGAGATAATGAGACATAGCATGCACGATGGACAAACAAGAGATAAATAGAGGGTATTCAACACAGGACACATAAAACTGTTAAAGTGAATACCTGCAAACAAAAGAAAAAATTTCAAGAAGAAATGAAAGCAAGAAAAACCTACTTGGGTAAGCATTTCCTGTGGTAAGCCTTGGGGCAGCGTCTACACGTTGCAAATTGCAAATCACTAACGTTCCTATTTTCACCTTTTCTACATAGAGAACAGATATGAAGAGGACAGACAAATGTTTTTTCGATGGCAATTTTCTGTCTCATTTCCTCTTGTTTGGCTTCAATTCCAGGGTTGAGTAGTCTTGCAACACATTCTGGATGGTAATAGTAACCACAATTTGCAGTAACACAAGGAAATACCTAAGAACATTAAAAAAAAGGTTTAATTACACCATCAATTGTTGGCTATATTTAAATTTACTTACATCAATAAATGAAATGCAGCAGTTAGTTACGGTTAGAAAAATGGCATGCTAAATAAGGCCAAAAAACAAATAAAACAAAATGTTGTATATATTTTTAACACCCGATTTTTTGCACAGAATAATAAAGAACCTCTTCTGGACACCAACTAATCAGTAACTGAAAACCTGTGGGAAAGAAAAAACTAATGACATAATATCCTTTGAAATATTTTATATGAAATTTTACCAATGATGAGAAAAGCCAGATGCATTATATGGGAAAAGCTAGGATTTATCTAAAATATACCTCTGGATTAGATGATTCATCTGATGAACCCAGTCTGCCACATGCAAAGCATTGATGCTTCTTATATCTACAATTGTCACAATAGAAGTTTGGAAAGGCCTGCAAAGTTAAGATTTGGTTTTATCAAATGCAGTTGGATTCAAAGGAAAATAATGCTAACTTTGAGTTTGGAAATTTATTACAAAATATAGTAAAGATGGGAAACACAACTTACATTAACTTGAGTACTAGTGTAGCCAAGAGATTCACATAATGAATCTCTACCACTCTCTACAGTTGCATGGAAGGATCTCAGACACCTTCCTTCACAACTGAATCATTAACACAAAAACAAAAAAACAGTTAAGTAAAAAGAAGAAGAGAAAGATGATTTACTTTTCAATAAAAGATGGAAACTAAAAGACAATAATAAGTCTTTATGGTAAAGAGACTAGTATGGTGATTACATACGGAAGTATTTCACCACCATTATCACAAATTGCACAAACAGTATCGTATCCGATATTTTGCTCTCCATCTACATTGAGTTCACCTTCAACTTCAGATTTTTCCTCCTCCTCCTCCTCTTCTGAATCAACTATAAATTTTAATTTCTTTGTCGTGTGAACATCCTGCTATATAACCAACTAGATAATGAATAAGAAAGAACATGAAATATTACATACTAAAAAGGAAAAAAGAATTATGCTCACCTCATGGATGTCATCATTTGAACATGTCTTTCCTATGAAATTAAGCAAATACTGTCCAGTAAAATAAACAAACAATTAGGAAAAATGCCACCGTTACCATGAATTCTAATATACTTGGCTCAGGGACTCCAATTATTTTACTAAAAACAAAGGGGCAGGACAGCTCAAATGAACTTGTACTTAATTCATTTAATTTTTAAGATAGCTTAATTATTGGACAAAAAGTAGCTCAAGGACTTGGTGAACATGCTAGAGGCAGCATCGAATGAAGGCAGTCTAAGGTGGCGACAATGAAGATGGTGAGGGTTTTGAAGCGGAAGCAAAGTCTCCCAGATCAGAGGGTCCAATTCCAACTTGAAAGGCCATTTTGATGAGTTACAAGTTACTGGCTCTAAAACATAGACTATTGTACAGGAATCCTAAATCATAATAGATACTAATTACGAAAAAAAGGAAATAAAATCTACTCGCTATGAAGAGGAGGAATGAATGATATGTTTCTGAGTATGACTGCAAGTCCAAACATACATACATTTACAAAATTAAAATAGGACTATGAACCTTGGATTTTGTTAAATCAGTGTCCCTTTTAGCAGCCTCTGTAATCAATGTCATATGACTTAGAACATCATTCTCAGAAGGTTGAATATCAAATGAGCTGCAAAACAGACATTTCATTGATTAATTTGATTGGAATACGCAAATAAAAGAAATCTACAATGGATAAAAGAAAATGTTCACCTAAATTCCGTCAACACTTTGTTCCAAATAAGTATTCTTGATTCCTCGGGATTCCATTTCACAAAATGCAACCAAGAAACTGTGACCAAGACTGACCTAATAGTACTTTCAAAGCATTTTTTCGGTTTTAGAAGAGCTATCCAGTATTTCTCCCTCAATAGAACTGAAATCTCAGGCTTCTCGCATGAAAGTTCAAATCTCCATCCTGTAATCTGTTTGTGAATTTTCTGGATGCCGTTATCTGTGATGCCGCGTAAAAACACTTTTGTTTCTGAGTCACATTCGACCTCGTCCACGCTCCACAATAATGTCAAACTAAAAAGTGAAACAAATTCCGCCTTATCATTTTCAAACCAATAACTATCAACAAAATCTGGAACAATCTCACCCTCTTCATCTGATGATGCCATTAGATGCTCAAAACTATGTTCAGAAAAATCTGTGAAATATGAAACATATAAGTTTAATACTCAACCCCTTTCAATCATGTATTATTTATAAACTTACCAAGAAATAAACATCACATGAACTCTATGCATTGCAAGATAAGTATGAAGATGCATCATAATTCTGTTTCTAATCATGTACAAAAGCTGAACTAACATAGGAGAAGTGCTCATAATAAGATACAAAAATCTACGGATAACAACAACAAAAACCAAGTCAAAGTAATTGCATGATTCACATAAAAGCTTATTCTGTTAAGCAGTCAAAAATAAGATGAACATTTCATGTTATGTTTTTTTTAAAAAGGCAAATATTTCATGTTATCCAACTTACAAAAAAAAAAAAACAATACCTCTATCATTAAGAATGAACAATAACAATATATTTTCCATTTATTGAAGTAATTGAATAAAAACTAGTCCCTACGTTCTCACTTCAATACCCAAAAAACAACTCAATCTACAAAACCCATTCGACTTAAATTCGGGAGGTAAGTAAAGTCTGGTCAAGGATATTTCAACCTGAATTCGAACTCTTCTATTTCCGAACGATTCATCCTTAACTTGAACTCATTAATCATGAACTCAATCACCTAGTTCCCTTTAAAAAAATGAAATAAAACAACTCAATCTAAAAAAATGTTAAAATGTCACCTTTTACTCTCTACAGACCCTATTCTCAGCTCAATATACTCATGAAAAGCAACATTTTCTCTCACTCAACTTCATTCCGAAATTTCCCCCTTCATTTTCCTACATTTTCTCAGCATTCAAACAAAATAACCTTAATCATACACACATTTTGCTTCCTTGACAAAGAACCAGAAATATTTTGAAGAAAAATAAAATCAATCACACTCAGAATGCAAAAAAATCGAAACACAGATTTCAACTCCTTTCTGAGTAATTTTCAAGTTCACACAAACCCTAATGTTAAAATCAAAATTTCCAAAAAAAATAGAAACATTAGAGAACTTGAACTAACTAATTCAACAAATGAGAAAAACGTAAAGCATAGAATGAAAAATACTAGAAGAAGATGATGATTCTGATTCTGGTTTTACCTTTGTGAAGACGATGAAGGGTTTCAATGTATTTGAGAATTTGAGAATGGTTTAAGAAGAAACTTGCATTACACGTTCATTTCTATTTTCATGTATGTTTTCTCTTCTTTTCTTTTTTAACTTTCTTTTCATTTTTCATTTTTGTTTTCTAGTGTTTTTCTGGTAAAGGATTTTCTCATGATTAAATTGTGATTTACCATCGCATGCCATAACATGCTTATGTTTGGAGAAATCTAAATTGTATGTGGGACTTTAAGTGCGTTTTGTACTTGTATAACAATCAAACTTTAACGAAATTGTATGAAAGAATATATTAAAGACTTAAAGAAATTGTATGAGAATATATTATAGATTTGAAAATATCAAATACCCATGTAAAAAAAACTAAAAGGGGATGACTCTATTCTCATCAAAAATCTCTTTTTTATATAGAATATTAACTCTGGTCACGATAACACGAGTATCAATGAATCATTTTCTCTATAGGGAAGACTTCACCTCAATAGGCGCTTAGGATCAAGCCTCTACTCATATCCGAGATTCTAGTAAAAGGTATCAGATCTTTCTTCATCATAATTGTGAGTGCAACTTCTGTTAGATGTATTTTGTATGATGTCAAAACTATGATATTTTAGCGTAAATGTATATTGGACGGTATCCTTTGAATCTTTATGTGCATAAAAGTATTTGGAAACAATGTGGGAAAGGTCTCATGCATCAAACATGCATGAAAAATCAATTTTTGTGAAAAATTGCAGTACAGATCGACACATAGAACTATAGGTCGACTTATGGAAATAAGGGTTAGTTTGTTGTGGTTTTTCTTTTAAATGATTTTTATAGTGTAACATATTTTGATGTAAAAAAATTTTACCAAAAAACTTTTCATAAAAGTTTCAAATGAAAATTTGGTTTGAATAGTTATTCTTAAAATGTTATTTTAGGTATTTCATCATTTTATCGGAAAAAAAATTGGATATCAAAATTTTAAAAAATCACTTAATTTTGAAGCTATTTCAAATAGCTTTTCATAAAAATCATTTTTGAAATAGATTTTTTTGAAAAAACTGTGATTTTGACTATACTTTGATCTTCAATAATGTAAGTTTATGTGATAGTATATCAAAATTAGTTTTTTAATTTATAAAAAATAAATTTAGAAAAACTTATAATATTTTGAAAAACATTTTTGTAAAATTCATTTTCAAAAATACAAAGAAAAAATCCATTTTTTTAAAGTTAAAACAAATTGGCCCTAAAATTCTTGCTATAGGTCGACACATAGAACTACAGGTCGATCTATGGAAATAATTTATTGGCTATAGATCGACATATGAAGTCTATAGGTCGACACGTATGTTGTTGTATTAAAGTTTGTGGCCTCTGTTTCATGTGTTGAGTCTTCAGGTCGATACATAGGGAGCACATAACTGTCATAGGTCGACACGTGATCTTGGATAGGTCGACACATGCATCAAACAGGTCGACACATAACCTGTATAGGTCGACCTATCCGATTTTTTTCTTCAAAAATTCATATTTTTCTATCCTCCTTTGCATTTCCTTTTGCCCTAAATCACTCATGCATATAAACACTCCATACATGCATCATTCTCTAATAAGGTTTCTAGAGTGAGTAAAATCTACATGAATCCAGGATTTCAAAGTGTCACATCATCTTCAATTCAATTTATGCATACACACAATCAAACTACACATAATCATTTTTTGATTGCGTGTCATCTAGATTAGGATTGATAACGTCCAATTAGGTTTATTGTACCGAGAATATTGGGTTGCGATCTTTGAGGGGTTCAAATAAGAAAACTGGTTTGGGGTTTTCCTTCAAGATCTTTAGGGTTTTAGGGTTTTTGACAAGATTGTGCAATTCGGATCCGATCGAGTGAAAACCTTGAGACTAGGTGTGTCGGCAAGGGAGTAGCGTGAAACGGTGGATCGTGTTGATGAATCAGGGTTCAACAAGTGTGCGCTTGAGATTAATTTCGTCGGGTGAAAGCCTTGAGACAAGGAGTTTGTGCAAGAAAGTAGCAACAATAGGTGAATTGAAGCGGCATTGTTGGTGACTTGATCAATCTTTGATCAAGGTTTTTGGAGGTGATAGAGTCAAGAACAAACTTAGGGTTTGTGGGATTTTATTTCTCACCTCTTGTATTCATACATTTGCAAAGTAAGATTTCTTATATTAATATCTCAATTCAAATTCAAATTGAGGGCATACACACTCATAGCAAGGTCGATTGGGGAGGTTCCTAAACAAATCCTTGTGTACTCTCTCTCTATCTTGTAATTTTTCTGTTCATAAATTGTTGATTACTTTGATCTCTTGATCAACATTGTTTGGATAATAACTTTTAAATTCTTTGTTAAATTATGTTGTTGTAGTAATAACATACCATTTGGTAGTGATTGGTTTTTGAGAACTACAAACACTATACTAATATCCAAACTTTGTTGATTGCACGTAAAGTGTTTGACAAATTGTGTCAATTAGTCTTTTGTGTGTTTTTGTCATTAGAGATAGATTGTTACTATAGTAGAGTATTCAATTTAGTGGTTGAATTATTGATAAATCAACTTGTGAATTATTATCATACCATTGATACTCATACGCATATCCAGGCTTTTTAATAGAAGGTTCAGTTAGACGATTTTGGATTCGGGAAATTTTTTTAACTTGCTTCCACGCCATAAAATTTTCTAAATCAAATTTTAACTTATGACCTATTCACCCCCCCCCCCTCTAGATCTAGGCCTATCGTCTAACAATAATCTCATAAGGAGTGAGAGAATCCAGATGGAAGACATACATATGAGGTTCACGTTTGAAATGGACCCAAGTCCAATATTTTTGGAATTTGTCTTGCACAAACAAGAAGATCTAGAAGAAAACTAACAGAACATGGAAAGGACTTCCATAGTACAGGTCTTTACCAGCATGAAGGCCCCCCAAAAATTACCCTAGCTCTTAGAAAAGTGCTAAACCGGGAAACTTCTTGACATAGCAAGATGAGATCTTGGTCCCAGATATCATACCTGGAAGTATGTATTACAGCGAAAAGATAGAAGAACAATCGGCGAGAGGCCCTTATATAAGCCCAAACACCAATATGAAACTGTGAGGGGGCAATCTTCATAAACCTCAACACATCCATTTCAAAATCGAATAAGGGAAAATTTTGTTTTATCTCGGTGAACTGAAATTCATACTTAGGAATGGAACACTCCTATAAACTGCTACATATTCTTTTTCCCGATTCCACAAGGAGAACCAACCAGTCAGGGGAATGACCGACTTTCATATTAGTCGCACTCAAGATAATGGGATCACTTAAAACAGAAGGGGTTCCCAATATCTCTGAGTCCACCCAACTATATTTATTTGCATCAACCGATTCCACTAGCGTTCTACCCTTTAGAGGTATCTCATCAGCCTGAAAGATCTCAAAGGCCTTAAGCGAATTGACACCTTCAGGTTGAGTTCCATGCGCCAGATGATGCTTAATATCTAAATCACTTGCATCCCAACCATAAATAGTATGGTAAGTCTTGATGAAATTTCAGGCTTATTCCCTATTCAAAGCAGTGACCACTGTCTCCAGGGTAATCAAAGCGAGGGAGGCTAAGTCACCTATAACTACAGATGGATCAGGTGCAGATTTGTCTACGCGATCACCTTTCACATCCTATTAAAAAGGAGAAGTGTCAAAAGAAGAATCGTTAAAGGAAGTTTCTATATCAAGAGAACCATTCAAAAACCTCTCCAACTTATAGTTATCAGTCAGAATTATAATGATTGCAACTAAAGGATTTCTAACTGGGCGATGAGAATCTGAACTAGAAGACATTTTTGTCCTAGCTAAAGGGGAAGAATCACTAGTCACATGATCAATATACAAACTTATGGGACGATCATTTATATTAGCCATGGCAAAGTAAATAATGAAAATTATGAAACAAGCTCATGGTAAGAAGGGTACCTGGAAGGAGTAGAATCTGATGAAGATTGTAGAGGTTAGATGTGGAATGGAAAACTTTGTTCCGGGAAAGGCAAACGCTCAAATAAATTCTCTTGAGATGGGAGGAAATTACTCTTGAAAATAGAAAATGACTCTCGGGAATGGGGAAAGTTCTCCCAAAAGTCAAGAGACCTTTATATAGAGGAGAGCGAGCAATGAACCAGATCAATGAGAAACATGAAGTTACAAATTAACGACCATATTTCACCTAGGGAGCACAATAAAACTCAAGTGAACTCGAATGCACAAGGGGAAAGCAATATTCCCTACCTTGGGAACCTTAATCCACATGCCTAAAAAAATGGGCATACATTTTAATGACGGGAAAGCATTTTAGGCATTTGTTCCCCATTAATTTTGTAACTGCTTCATGACCCTCATACTTATCACTATGGTCGGACGTGATAGCCTGGTGCCATATACATTTTTGAAAGACTTATCGTCTAGTAAACACCCGACTAGCCTTAATGGCAACTGTTTTGAGTTGGCCAAAGGTCCAATTCGAGGGATCAAACATACATAGCCCAATCGAGATTATCCAACATATATAGTCAACAAACATAAGATTCAATGTGCACTTTTTGATCTTCATTTTTCACTACCCTCATCTTGGAGTTTGTAATTGACTTGGGTGTTGGAGTTCTAACCTTCCAGGTCCACCCTGCACCAACATATTGGAGATCAACAACAGTGCTTCTAGGGTCTTACATCATCAACCAACACCAATTATGGTTCCAAAATGGAACAACTTCCACAAATTTGTTGTAAGGAAAGAATCAGTTTGAGAATTTTTCCTCCAACGCGTCCCAATTTTTCATTATCAATGTTGGTTAGTATAGATACCACTCATTTGCTTATCCAATTAGTGAATGTGCAAACAATCTTAGGAATACGGCTTTCTTATTAGTCTCAGAGGATCCTAGGGTCCCAGAAATCTAGTAATATTCTGTAAGGTAAGTGTAAGGATGTTCATGGTCTAAAATTATAAAAGGGTTATCATACATAATTTTTAACACTCTAGTTTTCATCTTCGTTTGACTGACATTCATTTGTAGTCTAGCTATGTGTGTTAGACGTCTTGGACTATTCTAGCATGACATGTAACCAATGTTGTTTCCATTGTTATTATTGTTGTTCTGAATGTTGTTATATGTTTCATCCATGTTTTCTTGTGTTACGGTAGAAGACTCTTCTAGATCTAGCATTCTAGATTTCAACTTTTCCTTTCTGATATTTTGTGTAGTTCTATTAGATCATTTCCTCACATTAACAGTTAAAACTAGCTAATATTATTAGTAGGTTAATAACTATACACAAAATATACAGATATTCACTGATACTAACAAAAAACTAAAAAATATTTAAAAAAAGTATTTAGATGTCTTTAAAAAATAACACAAGTCCCCGACAAGGGCTCCATTTTGTTGGGAGTATATGGTTACCCAGTGTAATATTGTTGTATCTACAAAGACTAGTTATGTTTAAAGACGAACTCAACAACTTTTATGATTCTAAGCAAGGTTTTATAGTTATTTGGATGCGGAAAAGTAAATGACAGAAAAAAGGGAGATTTAGGTGTTAACATTATACTAATACATAATCATTGATCAATAATATGTTCATCTACTCAGCTATTAATATTACTGATTGTTACTCTCATCGTATCTCATGTCTGACTTAATAGTATGAGATCAGTTGTATTACTCAATATGAGATGTCTCACACTATTAAATACAACACCATTAAATTTTCACATTGATATAAAGACATTGATTTCCCATTACCGGTATTCTATAGGTAATAAACCTAACCCTATATATATGCATCCAATAAATTGACACTTGGATCTAGCATTCAAAATATTAAGGTAACTAATATGTTACTATTAGAAACGACAATATCCTTAAAAAAAATCTACTAGGTGATATTTTCATGCTAACCTCACGAGATGTGTATCTCAAAGGTTAAAACTAGGCAATCTCCAACTAAACTTAAAAATAATTTAGACTCAGATGTAGAACTCCTCCCAGAAACGCGTGTAAGATGAAAGCGAAGTTAAGGTATTCAAATAATAAACAATAAACATATACAAATATAAATATCTTGTCAACCAATCAACAAGACAACAAAGCAATGATAAAAATAAGAAAACTTACGAAGAAAAAAAAAAGATCTTTAGAAGAGATTAAGATAAATAAAATTATATTTTTGAAAAAATTAATTATACTAGGTTTAACTCTAAATTAATTACTAAGGGGATTGAGAGCTTTCAAGCTTAAAGATTTATGACAAGAAAGAATGTTCATGAAATGATAATTCTATCCATTAATGTACATACCATTTATACACGTATTTCTTACATTAGGACAAGCCATAATTGTATGATACTATAAGAGAAAATAGAATAAACATCTATTAACTAGGTACGATAATATACATCAAATACTCATGATAGGAATCAGAATCATATCATGATTTTCTCTAACTAATAATATGAACAAACTCATTTTGGTCTAATAAAAATAATAATATGAACAAACTCATTTTGGTCTAATAAAAAACAAAAACAAAAGTCAATAAAACAATTCATCAATAATTAAATTTAAGACAAACAAGAATTATGTTTGTTTACACTTAAATTATAATTTATTAGCAATTAATTATGTTTATTTTTAATTAATTAACTAATCCAACGAATTAAATCATTTAAATAAATGAATAAAAAATTACTATGGATAAAAAACAATATATTGAAAAATAGTTAGAATTTAAAGAGTTGATGTTTTTAGATTACAAATTAATTCTCATTCTAATAATAGATTAACTCTTAGTGATGCCAGGTTGATCCCTTTTGTATTTTAGTTGTCGCCTAACAAATTACCACATGTATTTGCTATTTTTAATTTTTTATTTATTATTTTAAAGTTTAATATAGTATTATTTATAAAAAAAATTAAATAACACCTTTAATTATTTATTGTAGGGAATTAAATATATAAAATAAAATAATAAATAATTAAAGATATTAATAATAATAAAATATTTATTGTTTTTGAATTTGCAAAAAAAAAATAAAAAATTGTAAAAAATGTGAATGGAGTATATTAAATTAGGTGTTTATAATGTTGAGGTAAACCATTTTAAAATGACAAATATACTTGCAATAAGTAGCACATGTTTTAAAGGTTGAATCTTTTAAAAAGGATAACTAGTTTAAAAGCAATCTTAAAAGGATTCGAGATATCCTAAGGTATGTGCGTGAACTTATCCAAGAGCAAATTGTTTGGTATTAACATGAAAGACAAATTCATACAAACCGACTCATCTTTATTATCTTGTGAGATCGAATTTATTCCCTTGTGGTGGAGACCTCCTCTCTTCAAGCTACTGCTCCGATCAGAATCAAATTGGTTTGCAAACACAGTCAATTGTAAACTCGAAGACAATAAAGACATAGCGTATGAAAGTTCAAGTGGTTAGGAATTGACTCTCTATGCCATCAATTTTTGGATATGTTGACTTCTCCCAACACAAAAGTGGTAGACATGGGTCCTTGGTTTGAAGGTATTTGAATTTGGAACATTTCAAACTTCACTGGAAGCCTCGATTCAAAAAAAGAAAGACAACTTTCTATCTTGCTTGAAATCCTAAGACATATTTGTCTTGTTTGTGATCATAAGGATGCTTATTCATGGTGGAATCACAATAATGGCTTTGCCATTAAAAATGTTGTGTAGTGCTTTCCAATCTTTTTTATGTTGACAACTAACTGGGAGCTTTGATACTTAACTTGGGAGTGATATCAAGTTAAGTATCAAAGCTCCCTCCCACATAAATGGGAAGATTGGTTGTCTACCTATCGCATCTCGAAAAATACGATCATTTGCAATGGTCGTAGAAAAAATGATTCGAACAGAGTCGTCACCGACCTTTATTTACTCAAAAGCAGGAATAGGAAAATATCGATAAAACCCTTAAAAATGAAAGATGGTATTCGCAACCAAATTCAGGTTCGATAGTCGATTACACAAGAGAAAGATATTAGCACCCCTCACATCCGATGTGCTCAACGAGAACCTTTTAGTCTAATTTGTTATTGAATGTTAACTTATGTTAATTGTTTTCATCAAGAGATAAAAAGATTTGAAAAGAGAAATGAAAGGAAACCTTAAAAGGGGAAAATGTGGTTTTTTATTAGTGTACTCGTCAAAATCTCACAATCTCGTGCCTACGTATTCTTATAGTGCAATAAGGAAATCAAAGTATTTGTAGTTCAGGGTACTACAGTTTGTTGGCTCATTTTATTGAATAAATGTTTAGATCACGTTCTAAGGGCTAAACATTGACTTGTCTACTCTAGGCGGAGGCTTAATCACTAGTTGGTATGCGCGTTAGAAGGGACTAAACATTGTTCTTTTAAGAAAAAGTTTTAATCGCACGGGGGCAAGAAGTTGAGTTATTATGCTGAATGCTTTATCGACCATTTCATTTTGTTTTTCGTGGGTTTTATCGATATTTTCCCTTTCCCTCTTTGGGAATAAATAAAGTTTGGTGGCGACTCTGTTTTATTTATATTTCAAGCGTTCCTTAGGCTCGAGTATTTTTCGCGTCGCGACAACGTGTAATATGAATACAGACGAGACTTGTGCGTTAGCACGGCTAAGTTACTAGTTCTAATAATAGATCAACCCTTAGTGACGCGAGGTTGATCCCTTTTGTATTTTCGTTGTCGCTTAACAAATTATCACATGTATTTATGTTTTTTTAAGTTTAATATAGTACTAATAATAAAAAAATTAAATAAAACATTTTATTACTTATTACAGGAAACTAAGTAAATAAATTAAAATAAGAAATAATTAAAGATATTAATAAGAAAAAAATATTTATTATTTTTGAATTTGCAAAAATATTTAAAAAATAAATTGTAAAAAAAGTGAATGAAGTATATTAAATTAGGTGTTTATAATGTTCAGGTAAAACATTTTAAAAGGATAAATATAGTCACAATAAGTATCACATGTTTTAAAGATCAGATCTTTTAAAAAGGATAACTAGTTTAAAAGAAATCTTGAGAGGATTTGAGATACCATAAGGTATGTGTGTGAACTTATCCAAGAGCAAATTGTTTGGTATTAACATGAAAGGCGAATTCATACAAACCGTGTCATCTTTATTATCTTGTGAGGTTGGATCTATTCCCTTATGGTGGAGACCTCCTTTCTTCAAGCTATTGCTCCGATCAGAATCAAATTGGTTTGCAAACATAGTCAATTTTAAACTCGAAGACGGTAAAGACATAACCGTATGGAAGTTCAAGTGGTTGGGCACTGACTCTCTATGCCATCAATTTTTGGATCTGTTTGCAATACTGGCTTCTCCTAACACAAAAGTGGTAGACATGGGTCCTTGGTTTGAAGGTATTTGAATTTGGAACATTTCAAACTTCAATGGAAGCCTCAATTCAAAAAAAGAAAGACAACTTTCTATCTTGCTTGAAATCCCAAGGCATATTCGTCTTGTTGGACGCTTATTCATGGTGGAATCACAATAATGGCTTTGCCGTTAAAAATGCTATGTTATGCTTTCCAATCTTCTTTATGTTGACAACTAAACGAGAGATCTGATACTTAACTTTGGAGTGATATCAAGTTAAGTATCAAAGCTCCCTCCCACCCAAATGGAAAGATTGGTTGTCTACCCCGAATAGATGTTTTTCAACCAAATTTCTTATTTCGTTGTCATTTTTATTATATTGTTGTTTCTCTAGAGTTTATCTCTAGTTTTAGTTCATTGTCTTTCTCTTATATTTGTTGTAACTTGGAACCACAAGATTATTGAATGATGGAGAAAATTGGAGTGTGTAGAGGGAAAGAGGAAATTAAAGAGAGAGAGAGAGAGAGAGAGAGAGAGAGAGAGAGAAGAATATTTCCATTAGTTAAAGATGAAGATGTCTCCAAGGCATTTATACAAGTGTTATAAAGTGATTGAGACTCAAAATATACAATTACATAACTGAAAAACACAAAAACCTCATTACCATTATGTTCTTTTGCTTCACTTGCACACATTCTTCACAAATTTCAGTCGGTATGTTAATCAATGGCAACCCCCATTATCATTCCGTTCTTTTGCAAATCTTTGAGATCTCGGAAATTGAGATGCCCAAGACGATAATGCCATGTCCACTTTTCTCCACTTACCGTTGTAGCAAGACATTTATGCTTC
This sequence comes from Lathyrus oleraceus, assembly GCF_024323335.1. Classification (NCBI taxonomy): domain Eukaryota; kingdom Viridiplantae; phylum Streptophyta; class Magnoliopsida; order Fabales; family Fabaceae; genus Lathyrus; species Lathyrus oleraceus. The sequence continues at coordinate 494,020,247 of NC_066582.1, read as the reverse complement.
ATAACCTTCAGCTCAATCTTGAAGGTTCTATTGGCAGCCATATCAACTTTAAGTACTAAAACCATGTTATATCCATAACACCCAACCCATTGCTTTCCATGTGAATCTTGTAACCCTTCTAGAGTAATTGGCCAATACTTAGAAGGTTTCATTTGATTCCTGGAATGTACAATACAACTTCGATCAAGGAATGTTCATCATCCCTTCTCATGATCAAAACATCACTGATTCCATCGGCCGCTAGAGTAATGTCATCCGTGAACTTTACTTTGTTCTTCATGGAACAATTGATTTTAACAAACCAATCCTTCCTTGAAAGTTTATGCGCGGTCTCTAAGAGGGGGTGAATTAAATTTACTAGACTTTTCTCAATTTGAAGTGTTAACACTGGTTTTTTTATTTTTCAAAAATGATATGAAAGTAAATATGCTGAAAAATTAATGAATAAAGTAAAAGACACAATGATATATCCCGGTTCCCCTCACAATCCGAAAATACTCCAGTCTCCTCACTCCCTGTGAGAAATTTTCCATTATGTCAGATATTTGTACAAGTCTTCCATCAAGACCTATCCTACAATCTTCTAACATAAGCAACATGATCAATAAGGACAATCCCCTTATGATATTTACAAAGTGAAACAAGAGAACATTTTTTTCTTATTCACTCTCTTGCTTCCAATAATCTTGGACAACAACGAAATCACAACAATCTGAATTTTTATAAGTGTTTAAAGTTGTATAACAATGTATATCAATTCCTACAACTGATCTTCTCTATCAAGTAGGAAATTCATAAAATGTAACACAAGTTCTCAATGATTATAGTTTTGAATCATTTAGAGATGAATGAAAATCTATGCAATATGTTTCAAACAAAAAGTTAAGTCACAAGACACTTGTTTTGAAAAGGAGAAAGTAATCAGTTTGAATTGCTATGAAAGAGAGATGAGTTTCAAATACTGAAATGCATGGTATATATAGTGCCTTAACACATCTCTTAAAGTGTGTATGCATGAAAAATGTCATGGTTAAAAATAATATTCAAAAATTCGTTTGGATAAGAAAATGAGTGAACCACTGCCATTACTTTAGTGGTAATCTGTTATCAAAATGAGTGTAACCGGTTACACTTGAAGCGGTACTCAAAAATTAAAAATTTCGAATGTGTAACCAGTTACACCTAACACATTTTCAAAAATTGAGGCATTTTTACATTTTTAGTAAAATGGTGCAAATTATGGCGGTTTAAAAGTGTTGTTACGTCGGTTTCAAATACCACAATTTATCAAAAATAGAATGGTTAGTTTCAAAATAATTTTAAGAGATGCATGAAAGGTTTAATATGAATATGCATAATTTTTATAAGTAATTAAGATATACATACTTGAATTGTAATGCATACTCAACCATCTTGATTCTTCCATTAATTTTCCAAAGCGTTTTGATAATTCGAACTTGATTGCTCTAGTCTTCAAGCTTTGACTTCTTCTTTTTGTTGATATGTTTGTCTTTATCAGAACTATAACCAAGAACATTAAGAACTCTTCTTCAAATTCTTTCCCTTTTTGATGATGACAAACCATCCTTTGAAAATTAACTTGTGCATCAAAGAGTTGCTTCAATATGTGACTTTTTGAAATGTTGAGTAGTAACTAGAATCTCCCCCTATCTTGTATATATCCCATTTGATTTTTAAATTCAAGGAATTTTCCCCTGAAAGAATTATGAACAAGAAGATATATAATATCTACTATTTCTCCCCCTTTTGATATCATAAAAAAGAAGACAAAGTAGAATAAAGTACAAAGCAAGGTGATAACATAGGAAGGATATATTTATAATTGAAAATTAATAGAAAAAAATTAGACACTTATATCCTTCAAGGATTTGATGTCAAAGTTGATATCAATATTGATGCTTCTTCAAAATATATTTTCAATCAATGAAACTTTTAGAAACTACCATATCATATGATCTTGTGTCTTGAATTATCAATCTTGATTTGACAATGCTTGCATATGACCATCAAGTACCTACAAAATAATTAGTTACATCTAGGTGCCTAATTTTATTTGGGTCCTTTTGAGTTAGATACCTTCCTCACCCACATATACTCACTACAAGAAATACCATAATTTCTTATGTAGCAAGCATTAATAGTATGGCATTTTGCTTTAAAATAGAAATAAGTTGGTCTAAAAATATGATTCTTATTATATGTTCTTTCTTTGATTTTACATTATTGAATTCATTTTCACATTTCATAATTACTTAGTTTAATTTAATAATTTTAGACTCAAAAGATGAACAATTATTGCATGCTGGATTTTTGTTTAAGTTTAACTCCACTTGAGTGTTATTGGCCTTACTTTCTAGATTTAAACTAGTTTTATTTTGACTTGAACATTTTCTAGAAATTTTCAAAAGTTCATCATGTAATTCGTGAAAAACACTTTGTAATTCATCATAAAATGAAATATCATAAGTTTAGGAGTCACTAACCTTATGTTCTTCATCACTTGAATGATGTGAGACCATCAATGCCTTGAATGCATGATCTTTATCTTAAGATGAACTTATTTCATTGTCATCCCATGCTACATATGCTTTCTTTCCCTTTTTATGATTCTTGTTTTTTAATTTTTCTTTCTTTTCAAGTGTAGGACATTCACTCTTGAACTGCCCCCTTTTTCCACATTTAAAACATGTAACTCTCCTTGTTGGCGTTTCTTTATGAATGATCTCCTTTTTCCTTTCTTTTCTCAATAACTTTTCAAACTTTTTAATAAGATCATCATCATCATCAGTGGATTCCTCCTCTTGATTACTATCATGAAATTTGACTCTTGTCTTTAATAGAACATCTTTTGAATCGTTTACTTGTATTTCATGTTGCTCTAATCTTTCAAGTTCTATTTCATGCTCTTGAAGTTTTCCGAACAAGGAAGCGAATGTCATGGTAGAAAGACTCTTCTTTTCTGATATTGTTGTCACTTTTGGTTGTCATTCCCTAGTTAAATACCTAAGAACTTTAAGATTTAATTCATCGTTATTTAAAGTCTTACCGAGAGCAATCAGATGATTGGTTAAGTGAACAAATCTCTTTTATAGAGAAAGAATCGATTCTCTGGGATGCATTCTGAATAACTCATACTCTTGACTCAATGTAATCAATCTTGATCTATTTACTTCAGCGGTTCCTTCATGAGTTTCCACCAATGTATCCCTTTTTTTTCCTGTTGTACATTGAGAGACACGAAAGAATTCATCAATGCTAAGTGCACTTTGAAGTATGTTGAATGCTTTCTTGTCGTAGAGTACCTTCTTCTTATCATCTTTACTCCATGAACTTTTAATCTTTGTTGTCTCAACACCATCGATAACACTTGTAGGAACAAACATAATATTTTGTACAACATCTCATATATCTTCTCCTTGTTCTTCTAGATGAGCCTTCATGTGAATTTTCCAAAAAATTGAAGTATTCACCACAAAACAATGGAGGCTTGTTATTGCTGCCACCATCTCTGAACACGGGGTTCGTGGAAGTCATTCTAGATCACAAGAGCAGATTACTTAAACTTGCTTTGATACCAATTGTAAGTTTATTCTCGATCTCTAAGAGGGGGGTGAATTAAATTTATTGGACTTTTCTCAATTTGAAGCGTTAGCACTGGTTTTTTTTATATTCAGAAATGATATGAAAGTAAATATGCTGAAAAATAAATGCAAAAAGTAAATGACACAATGATATATCCTGGTTCCCTTCATAATTCGAGAGTACTCCAGTCTCCTCACTCCCTGTGAGAGATTTTCCACTAAGTTAGATCTTTGTACAAGTCTTCCACCAAGACCTATTCTACAATCTTCTAACATAAGAAACACAATCAATAAGGACAATCCCCTTATGATTTACACATAGTCAATTAAGAAAATAATCCTCCCTTAATCACTCTCTTGCTTCCAACAATCTTGAACAAAAAGGAATTCAACAATATTCTAAATCTTTACAAGAGTTTTTGAAGTTGTATACAATGTATAAATCACTTTGGTTGATCTTCCCTTTCAAGTAAACAATTATCAATATGTATGGTATATATAATGCCTTAACACATATCTTAAAGTGTGTGTATGCATGAAAAGATGTCATGGTTTAAAATAGTATTCAAAAATTTGTTTGAATCAGAAAATGAGTGAACCATTGCCACTGCTTCAGTGGTAACCGGTTACCAAAGAGAGCGTAACCGGTTACACCTGAAGCGATATTCAAAAAATTGAAATTTTATAATGTGTAACCAATTACTAGAAATGGTGTAATCGCTTACACCTAACACATTTTTAAAAATTAAGGAATTTTTACATTTCTAGTAAATAGTGAAATTTGTGACGGTTTAAAAGTGTTTGTACGTGCGTTGTAAATGCCACAATTTACCAAAAACAGAATGATTAGTTTCGAAATAATTTTACAAGATGCATGAATGGTTTAAGATGAATATTCATGATTTTTATGAGCAACTAAGATATATATACTTGAATTGTAATGCACATTCAACCATCTTGATTCTTCCGTTAGTTTTCCAAATCTTTTTGATAATTTGAACTTGATTGCTCTAGTCTTCAAGCTTTGGCTTCTTATTTTTGTTGATGTGTTTGTCTTCATCAAAACTATAACTAAGGACAAGAAGAAATCTTCTTCATATTCCTTCCCATCATATGAGTAGAGCATCCCGAGTCCAAATACTATTTCTCGTTGCACTAGACTTCTTCTCTCATAGTCACCATGACATTTTCTTCTGCATGTAACCACTAAACTCTTTCATGTAACCAGTTACCGCCTATTTTTGCAGCTTTCCCAAAATCATTGTTATTGCTGTTGTTGCTATCCCGAAGTCTGTTGTTGTATTTTCCTTCCATGATCATGACCAATAGTATTTTCTTTTCATCAAACTCTTGTCTTGCAACCTTGGCTTCATCTTCTTGAGGTTTCTTCTTATTCTCATTGCATTCTTTTGCAAAATGACTGGTCCTTTGACACCTAAAGCACTGCTCTTTGCTTTTTTTCAAACCTCTTCTTTTCACCTTTAAAGTTGTCTTGACCACCATTTTTGTCGCAGTTACTCTTACCCCTTTAACAAGTCAAATTCTTGAACTTTTGGGACTCTCTTCCACCAAAATTTTGAAAATTCCCTTTACTCTTGAAGGACCATTTTCCTTTTGATCTCTTGTCATTCTCTTTTAAGTGAGCTTGCAAAGCGATCTATGCCTTTTCCTTATCATTATTTCTCTCATTCGTCCTTTTCTTATGAGCCTCAAGAGAGCTTTGCAGCTCCTTTTTTCTCATCATCACAAGATCCTTTGATTTCTCAATCGTTACAACCACATTGATAAATCTTGGCGTTAAGGACACAAGATTTTTGCGATAATATACTGCTCAGTGACTGTTTCTCCACATGCCTTCACTTGATTCACCAACCGAGTGATTCTCGTTGGGAAATCGTTGATTGCCTTCTTTTCTTCCATTTGATTTAATTCAAGTCGATGCCTGTGAGTTTGTAACCTCACCACCTTTTCCTTGTCATCCCCTGCGTATTCATTCTCTAAGATTTCCCATGCTTGCTTCGATAATTCGCAATCACCATCTTTCTCAAATTTCACCATCCACACATTGATGGATCAAAAAAAGTGCCTTAAAATATTTCTTTTTCTCTTCCTTATATGTTGCTCATTGTTCATCTGTTGCACCTTTGACAAGAGGAATCACCTCGTTCTTGATCACTTCAAGATGATCTTGGTAGCCAAACAACACTTTCATTTGTTTGCACTATTTGTCGTAATTATTCTCATCAAGGATGGATAGGTTTGTAGGGATTCTTTAATTGGAGACAGAATTCATGTTGAACACTAGGTGTTTATCGATCAGAACCAGACTATTTATGCAAAATGTTGTAACTTGGAACCACAAGATTGTGTTGAATTGTAATTCTTTATGTCAAAGAAGTTTTTTCGACAGAGTTTGTTGTTGTTGAAATGTTATGTGTCGAAATTGTGTGAGTGTCGAAGTGTTGAGGCGTGAGCCTCAACATGAATTTGATTTTAAACCTAATTTTGTAGTGTTGGTAGAATTAGTCATTTTGGGCTTTTGTTTCTGGGCTTTGCTTAAGGAGCAAGCAAGCAAAATCTATGAATAGGGAGTGACCCCTATATTGTAAACACTTGAACACTTGAATTTTGCAGTTGTAAAAGAATAAAGAATCACAGGTTGTAAGCAAAGAGGAACTTTGCAGAAAAAGCATCTTCTTCCTTCTCTCGATAAACCCTGACCCTTTTCTTTCCCCAATTCAATTTTATTTTCTTGTTTTCATTATCATTGTGCAGTGATACAACCTTGCAATCAAGGTCGGTTGATTCAACCTAGTGAAGAGTGAAGAACAAGAGGGAATTCGATCGGTGAGATTGAATCTTTTTCATCAAGATTGAATCGGAATTACTCAATGTCATGGGCTAATTCCAACATCTGGTATCTAGAGCATTGGCTGAGGGATTCATGGGAAGCAAAATATGATGGTGATGATGTAGGAGAATTGCCATCCAAGGTGCAGCGGAATTTAAAAATTTCTCCATTTAGTGATCCTTACGAATGGGCATGATCAGTGATAGAATCGTTACCTCTTGTGGCGATTCAAACCTTTGGTGCAGATCTCTGATAATGATTAAAACCTTTGATACAGATCCACGGGGCGATCACGAACGTTGAACGATGACAACGTCTCTACTCAGTCCACACGAACGGATTCCTTCAATCGCAGTGCTAGCTGTTATGAATGAAGGCTTTGAGTGAGAGAGAGAGCGAAACGAAATTCCAAGTCTCACTTGAAATTCTGTCTGATTGGAGTTGGAGTGACAATGCTTCTACCCAAGGGGTTCTATTTATAGAACCACTTGTGTGGGCTTCAAGCTAAAAAGCCCACTTAAGTGTATTTTGGCCCATATCTTATAATATGCCCAAAATCACTAAGTATTTGGTACCTTACCATATTTCGTCTCCCACTTAAGTGCACCGTACCTTATGGTGTTCCTTAGTTACTCTATCTCTCATCAATCCGTCCTTTGTGTGTGACCCTATAGGTTTTCGCGGCGTTGGCAATTATATTAAATCACGCATTTAACATAATAAACAGTGAGCGGTATCTAGCAACACATCGCTGCTACCCAAGTCACGAAAATGTCATGTGATCTGACAAAACCTCCTGTGATAATAATTATGTGTATAATTACCCCTTTGCCCTTATGTCTATATTGAACACAAGGTATAGACCGTGTCACCCTTGTCCAGTTCAATATTGGGCCCATAGACATTTATCCTGTTACGCAGGATGGGCAAATTCCATCTAGGACACTCATGTCCCTTAGCATGCTTTGTGGAGTACCCATCAACTGTCTTTATGGTTATCCAGTTACGGACAACGTTGGATCAGCAACAAAGCACTCGACTCTACATCTAGGATCCATAGTGGTTTCAGGTCGAAGAGTGGTATACACTATTATCACCATGAAAATAACTTATGACACTTTACATAACTTTCTATATAGTATTCTCATAGCGGGTCAATCCGGTATAAATATTACTCCTAATATTCATACCTATGTTTAAGACTTGATAACTCTTTATCCATGATCCATGAGATGTGATCATCAGTCTACAAACATAATAGTCTTAATGCTTTAATGTTATCCCACTTCACACTAAAGCTCGACTACGGATACTTTAAGAACAGTGCCCTTATGTTTAATGTGTTCTCATGATTAAGTCACACTTAATACATTAAACGGACTATCTATTCTAGGGACTTTATTAATCAATCATAATAAAGAAAATGCCTTTTTATTATTAATGAATAATTCGATACAAGTACCAAAAGTATTGGCCTCTAGGGCTTACACCAACAATCTCCCACTAGCACTAGAGCCAATCAGACATACCCCGTATGCCCATTGATATAGTATGGCCATCATGCTTCTGCTGCACAAGAGGCTTTGTCAGTGGGTCAACTATATTGTCAAGTGTAGGTACTTTACATATTTTCGCACAACGCCTAAGTATGTGTTTGGATCGTTGGTGAGATCTAGGCTCCTTAGCTTGTGCGATAACACCATTGTTATCATAACAGAGACCAATGGGATCCACAATGCTAGGGACTATGCCAAGTTTATTGATCCAAACAGCTTCCTTTGCTGCACTTAAGGCAGCAATATACTCAGCCTCAGTTGTAGAATCATCAACTGCATCTTGCGTTGAACTTTTCAAGCTCACAGTGCCACCATTTAAGCAAAACACATAACCAGATTGGAATCATTTATATTAAAGAGTCTCAGTACTTTGTCTATGTATGTACTCTGACTTAGGCCAAGCAGTTTTGTGATCTATCTCTATAGATTCTGATTCCTAATATATAGGTTGCTTCACCTAGGTCCTTCATAGAAAAGCATTTCCCCAACCAAGACTTTACTTGTTGCAGGGTAGGGATATCGATTCCAATGAGTAATATGTCATCTACATATAATACCAAGAATACGATCATGCTCCCACTAACCTTCTTGTAGACACAAGGCTCATCTTCGTTCTTGATGAATCCATACAGTTTAATTGTTTCATCAAAACGAAGATTCCATGAGTAGGTCACAGGCTCATCTTGATCCATGAGTAATACATCACCTAGATCAGATATCCATATATCTCAGGTAGGTGACGTATCCTGCCTGACCTACGCTGGTCTTGTTCTACTTGAGTAGGTTGCTCTTACACAACTACTTATGTTTCCTGCTGTAATTCCTCCATAGGTGTATCGATGTTGTGTGATTCTTGAATTTCTTCAAGCTCTACTTTCCTCCCACTGGTTCCTTTGGAAATAAAATCCTTTTCTAGGAAAACTCCAGTTCGAGCGACAAACACTTTGCCCTCAGAAGGATTGTAGAAGTGATACCCTCTTGTTTCTTTAGGATACCCCACAAATAAGCATTTGTCAGATTTGGGCTCAAGCTTAGTTGAAATTTGTCGTTTCACATAAACCTCGCAACCCCAAATCTTCATGTAAGACATATGTGGTTTCTTACCACTCCATATCTCATATGGTGTCTTTTCAACCTTTTGGATGGAACACAGTTAAGTGTGTAAGCTGATGTCAATGGTGTATGTCCTCAAAAGGAGTTTGGAAGATTGGTGTGACTCATCATGGATCGGACCATGTCCAACAGGGTTCGATTTCTTCTCTCAGATACACCCTTCCATTGGGATGTTCCAGGAGGAGTAAGTTGGGATAGGATCCCACACTCTTTCAGATGGTCATCAAACTCTAGGATTAAATACTCATCACTTCGATCTGATCGAAGAGTTTTAATATTCTTACCTAGTTGGTTTTAACTCGTTAGGTTTCACCCTTTTGTATTAATGTTATTAATAGGCATTTCAAGATCAAGGACATATAGTCCATTGTTCATTTGTGCAGTAGCATAGAATATATCATTCAAATAAATTGAGCAACAATTGTTCTTTATTATAAATAAAAAACCAAACTTGTCCAAACAAGCAATGGAAATAATATTCCTGCTAATTGCAGGTACATAATAACAGTTCTCTAACTGATTTATTAAACCACTAGGTAAAGTCAATACAAAAGTTCCTACGGCTAAAGCAGCAACCTTTGCTCCATAGCCAACTCGTAGATCGACTTCACCTTTTGCCAAATCTCTACTCCTTTTTAGTTCCTGCACATTTGTACAAATGTGAGAAATGCATCCAATATCTAATACCCATGATGCAGAAGTAGATAAATTAATAACAAAAATACCTGAAGTTGAAGCCTCTACTCCATTCTTCTTATCTTCCAGGTACTTTGGGCAGTTCCTCTTCCAGTGTCCGGTCTTACCGCAATGGAAGCAGGTGCCTTCTTTTGCTATGCCTCCACTAGGCTTCAAAGCAGCAGTGGGTCTGGGATTGGCAACTTCCTTGCCCTTCCCCTTATCACTCTACTTAGTGGGCCTTTTGTTCTGTCTCTTTCCATTTCCGATCATCAGAATGGACTTCCCTTTTGACTTCAGATTCTGCTCGGCAGTTCTTAACATGGCGAGCAGTTCAGGAAGAGATTTGTCCATATCAATCATATTGAAATTTAAGACAAATTGACTGAAACTATCTGGCAACGATTGCAAGATCAAATCAGTTGCAAGTTCCTTTTCGAGGGGAAAACCCAATCTCTCAAGGTTTTCCACATACCCAATCATCTTGAGTACATGGGGACCTACAGGGGCTCCCTCAACTAACTTGCTTTGAAAAAGGGCTTTTGAAACTTCAAACCTCTCATGCCTTGCTTGCTCTTGATAGAGCAACTTCAGGTGTTCGATCATATCGAATGCTGACATGTTCTCATGTTGCTTTTGCAATTCTGAGTTCATGGTAGCCAGCATGAGACAAGCAGTTTCATTGGCATCATCGACATGCTTCTTATAAGCATCTCTTTCTGCCTTAGGTGCAGAACTAAGAGATTCCTCTTCAGGAACAGGTGTCTCCAAGACATACAGCTTTCTATCATGTTTGAGGATAATCCTCAGGTTTCGGTGCCAATCCAGGAAATTTGTCCCAGACAATTTTTCCTTATTAAGGATTGATCGCAAGATGTTGTTAGAGGTGTTTGCTGTCATGGTAATCTACATAAGGATTAATGAAAATATAAGTATCATTGACATATTTAATTAGGCCTTTAATTAAACATGCTCCCACTATTTTACTCAAAACAAATGACCCTCATCATCTGATTCGGAAAATCCCGTTGGAAGATTTTCTAGTGGGTCGAGATCCATATTTCACTTCGTTCTAAGTCCGCGTAGGCGGATTACGCAAAACTAGGTTATTTAGGTAGGAACTCCTTCCAATTGTATCTCATACAACTCTCGAAAATTTCAATTGGGTGAATAACTCCTTATTCCAATCCATCATATGGATTATTCCCAACTCTTGCTTCTAAACATATATAAGAAAATTATAATCAAGTTTGACTCATCGTTTTAGCAGTTGGATATTACAATTATCCCATCGCACCTTAACTAATACAAAACATGCACCTCGCGTAGGCGAAACCTACATTATTCGATACCAGTCTTGATGAGTGCTAAAACTTGGAAAGCAAACATATATAATATTCTCATAATTTGTTTAGTTAAGTTTGACCCATTGTTTTAACAGTTGGATATTACAATTATCCCATCGCACCTTACTAATATATAGATCATGCACCTCGCGTAGGCGAAACCTACATTATCCATTACTAGTCTTGATGAGTGTTAAAACTTGGAAAGCATAAACTTAATATTTAGTTTGAGGGAATTGCAATTTTTCTGATCTCACCGGCTTGTTTATCACATAAACCGTCTCTCACATGCATCAACATACATTCACATGCATCAACATACATACAAACAAAATGAAACAGTTATGGCCCCTAGCGCAATTGTTCTCCCAAGCCAATGAGAGAACCTAAGCTAACCTACAACGATCTAAGCTTCTCCAAGCAAGATCTTCAAGGTTGTCCTCCTTTGGCACTGACTTCTTTGCTTTCTTCATATCATTACATTACATGAAAGAAACTCGTTTTACATACGAGGGAGTGAGATGAGAAAAGAAGTTACATTTGGGGAAAAAAAAGAGAGGCACGACACGCAGGTCGTATTTTAAAACCCAAAGCAGAATAAAGAAAGACTAAGGCCATAACCGATCACCACAAGACAATAATAAACACTTTATTATTATTATTATTATTATTATTATTATTATTATTATTATTATTATTATTATTATTAATTCCTTTAATTAATTAAAATCAAATTAAATTTCGACGACCGATCACACTACGCAGAGTTAGCCGAGGGTCCGCTGCCCGGACAACGGGAACGGGTGTTCCGCTGCCCAGACAACGGGAACGGGTGTTCCGCTGCCCGGTCAACGGACGGTGGTTCCGCTGACCGTTCAGCGGACAGGGGTCAAGGGGGCAGCGCCCCTGCTCGAAAATTTTAATGAACAATTCATTTAAAATTGACGTCGTTTTTCGTATCAACACTTGATACTTCAAAGCACTTTTTCTAGCCGAACGGGTGAATTTTTCCTTGCGTTAACCGGTTAACCATATGCGTTAACCGGTTAACACTGTTTGAAAACTGTTCAAAAAATTCTTTTCTGCCTTGCGTTAACCGGTTAACCAAATGCGTTAACCGGTTAACACTGTTTGAAAATGTCTTGGAAAACTGTTTTCCGCCTTGCGTTAACCGGTTAACCAAATGCGTTAACCGGTTAACACTGTTTGAAAATCTCAAAAAAATTTATTTCGCATTCCGTTAACCGGTTAACCATATGCGTTAACCGGTTAACACTGTTCCAAAAAAAATGTTTAGAAGGTTGTATTCAGTTTCTCGTTAACCGGTTAACCATACGCGTTAACCGGTTAACACTGTTCAGAAAAGTGTTTAGAACGCACAACTCTTGTGCAGTCAAACCCCAATCGTATAACTCTCTGACAACACAACCCTTGTGCCGTCACTAACCCTGATGCACCAATTTCAGACCGTCAAACACATCTCGATTGTTAATTCAGTATGATTGATCAACACGTCATTTCTTCACCATACTAATGTCGGATCAAGAAGCAAACGACCATTGATCGCTCAAAGGAAAACAATCATCGAGGGTTTGAATGAACGAAACGAGAACACTATATCATATATAATGTATTTTGCATCAGGATTACATATATCACATATATGTAACTTGATCGATCTCAATTTAACCTTTGATTCATTCTGTCTTTAATCATATTATTACAGAACAAAAACAGTTATCAGATTCATGGTTTCGTAAGTGGCTCTGATACCACTGTAGGAGAATTGCCATCCAAGGCGCAGCGGAATTTAAAAATTTCTCCATTTAGTGATCCTTACGAATGGGCATGATCAGTGATAGAATCGTTACCTCTTGTGGCGATTCAAACCTTTGGTGCAGATCTCTGATAATGATCAAAACCTTTGATACAGATCCACGGGGCGATCACGAACGTTGAACGATGACAACGTCTCTACTCAGTCCACACGAACGGATTCCTTCAATCGCAGTGCTAGCTATTATGAATGAAGGCTTTGAGTGAGAGAGAGAGAGAGAGAGCGAAACGAAATTCCAAGTCTCACTTGAAATTCTGTCTGAGTGGAGTTGGAGTGACAATGCTTCTACCCAAGGGGTTCTATTTATAGAACCACTTGTGTGGGCTTCAAGCTAAAAAGCCCACTTAAGTGTATTTTGGCTCATATCTTATAGTATGCCCAAAATAACTTAATTATTTGGTACCTTACCATATTTCGTCTCTCACTTAAGTGCACCGTACCTGTCATACGGTGAACTGACTTGGGGTATTTTGCTTTTGATCGCAATGTCGCGGATAGCAAGAGTCGCCACCGACTTTTCTTTTATCCAATAAGGAAAGGTGGAAAAGAACAGGAAAGACCTCAATAGATTTTGGGTTCGGGAGGTACATTATACAAAGGGAAGGTATTAGCACCCTTTGTATCCATGGTTATCCATGGGCTCTTAATTGCTGGATCACTTATATTTTTGTCTGAAAAGTGTTGGTGAATTGTTTAAAAATGTTTCGAAAAGAGAGTTTAACTTTGTAATGATTCTCGTATGAATGTATACAAAGTATTTATCTCGTTTGATTTTAAAAAAACAGTTTAGAAAAATATAACTTGGTAATGATTCTAGTGTGAATGTATACCAAGTGGTGATTTTCTAGGACTTGCAAAGTGTGAGGGGTGGAAAATGTTTTAGGTTATGATCCAGCAATTGAGAGTTATACCTTCCTAAGGTCGTTATGAATGTTTCCTATCCTTATGAGGGTAAAACTGTCCTTACTATTGAGAAGTAAGTAGTTTTATCCTTTGGATGTAAAAGGGTCATCGTAGGGTCATCGATAGGTCATTGAAGGCAACAGTTGTAAGGATACCTTAGCATTCGGAGGGACGATCATCATTTAACCGTAGGCTACACCGAAGGGTCATCGAGGGACAAAGGCAACATTCGAGGGACTATGACGATTTAATCGAAGGGTCATTGCTAAGTGTATCCCCACATTCGCGGGACATGACCGTAATACCGTAATATCGTAAGGCACAAGAGAGGTCCAAGATCACATATTTAAAGGTCATATTTTAAAGTCAATTAGGTGATTAGGATGAACCTCCACATTAAAAACAATACATTAAAATTAATACATTAAAATTAATACATTAAAATTAATTAAGCAATTTAGGGTGGATCTTCATAAGGGTATCCCACAAATAAAGTGGAAGGCCTAAACAACACTCTTTTCCTAGGATATGTGAGCCTTTACAAAATTCAGCAAACGGGTTAGAATACCAATCAGGATGCCATCAAGAGTTGCACCAAAGCAGTAATAGTATCAGGTAAACAGAGCATGGTTATAATAAAACAGGTCAGATGGGCAAAGATCAAAACAGAGCGAAAAAACAACGGCATCCATTACAACAATTCAAGGTATCCAGGCATACTTAAGTCCACATGCAAAACCTCAAATATATTTATGAATTCAATTATGGTATCACATGTGAATTCGGAACATAAAGCGGCGATAGTAACGCAAACCTGTTTGCAATTGAATTGCAACCTTGAATTAGCCGATCGGATCGAATTGAGCGGTGCCGCCGGCTTTTCCTTCAGGGTTTCCTTTAGGGTTACTCGGAATAAGTTAAACAGTAGTCCTGAACACTCCACCACAAGCCGGTAGGATTTGTTCTTGGATTCTTCAACTAAACAACAAATTAAAACGAAGGAGATAAACTAGATCCTAACGTAAGGTTAGATCCGGTAAAAAGGTACACAATAGTTTCCGTTGTAGAAACTATTGTGCGAAAAGAATTAACTAAATGCGAAAAAGGAAATAGGAAATTGCAAGGGAAATAGTGTAGAACTCGTAGGAAAAACAATGCCTAAGCTGATGGAAAAGAAAATATGCAAAAGCGAAAACGGCAAAGGAAAAATGTGGAAAAGCCCCCCTTTTAGGTTTTCAAAGTGGCTATTTATATTGGTGTCATTAAGTAACTGCCTGCTGCCAAAAGGTCTTCAACGTGGCTAATTGCATGGCGTGGATATAGGGCCCAACACTCCTCAACGTCTCTTCAAGTCTCTGAGGCGTTGCTTGCGCCCAAAAAGTAGGGGGATGGTGTGACGTTCGTCACACCATGTGTGACGTTCGTCACAAGGCTGTTTTGCGTGACGCTCGTCACGCCCTCTGTGACGTCCGTCACAGGCACATCATTTGTGTCTTGCGCTTTGGGCTGGGCTTTGGCATTTGGTTCTTTTTCTCTCCTTTTTGCACCTCTTCTCCTCCATTTTTACTTGTGCTTCCAAATAATTTCATGTTATCACTAGGCGAGCGTGTAGCGAACAGGCCAGTTTGGGCCATTTTCTGGATTGGGCCATTCGTGAGCTGGGCCTTCGTTCCTTTGAGATCAGTGTCATAAAAATGATTCGGAATGCCTTGAAAAATGTCTTGAAATATTAATGGGCAAATTTTGGGGTATGACAGCTGCCCCTGTTCAATATTCTTGAACCGAGAGAGTAGAATGGTATGTGCACCATTCGTGGTCTGGAGGTGGAAGATTATTGAACACTAAAATGCCCAAAAATTTGCGCTTGTCAATCAGGAGCTAGTCTTGATGGAGATGGGCTTAAAGATGCCATCCAGGGAATTTGATGATGAGAACTTCAGGGTGCGTCGTCCATTAGACGATATCTGAAGACATGGATGTCGTACCGAGTCAGAGTGTGTTATACGCTGCTGGGGATAAGGGATCAGAATGGGTCATACGCTAGATCGCCTCTGAATACCAGAGTGAGTTGTTCATCGGGCGGATGACTTCGCTGGGGAGGAAAGATCAGAATGGATCATACACTAGATCTTATCCAAGTTGCGGAATGAGCCGTTCGTTAGGCTGTGCTTGGGGATGAGAGGTCAGAATGGATCGTACGCTAGATCGCATACTAGGTAGCACCTGAGGACTTGAAGGTCTAATTGGGTCGTACATTAGACTGTATGTGAGCAGAATCAGCCGTCCGTTAGGCTGGATCTGATGATGAAAAGGGGGTAGTCGTACACTAGACTACAATTCAGAAATGTACCTGTCACTAGGTAGCATCTGAGCAGATGAAGGTCTAACTGGGTCGTACATTAAACCGTATCTGTCACTAGGTAGCATATGAGGAGATGAAGGTCTAACTTGGTCGTACATTAGACTGTATTTGAGCAGCATCTGGTCTAACTTAGTCGTACATTAGATTGTATTTGAGCAGCATCTGGTCTAACTTGGTCGTACATTAGACTGTCACTGAGCAGAATCTGGTCTAACTTGGTCGTACATTAGACTGTATCTGGGCCGAATCCGAGGACTTGACGGTCTAACTTGGTCGTACATTAGACTGTCACTGAGCAGAATCGGGTCTAACTTGGTCGCACATTAGACTGTATCTGGGCAGAATCCGAGGACTTGACGGTCTAACTTGGTCGTACATTAGACTATCACTGAGCAGAATCTGACTTGAAGGTCTAACTTGGTCGTACATTAGACTGTATTTGAGGTCTTGAAGGTCTAACTTGGTCGTACATTAGACTGTATTCGCAGAATCTGACTTGAAGGTCTAACTTGGTCGTACATTAGACTGTTTTTGATGACTGGACTTGAAGGTCTAACTTGGTCGTACATTAGACTGTATTTGAGTGGCCTCTGAGGACTTGAAGGTCTAACTTGGTCGTACATTAGACAGTATTTGAGTGGCCTCTGAGGACTTGACGGTCTAACTTGGTCGTACATTAGACTGTCACTGAGCAGAACCTGGTCTAACTTGGTCGTACATTAGACTGTATCTGAGCAGAATCCGAGGACTTGACGGTCTAACTTGGTCGCACATTAGACTGTCACTGAGCAGAATCTGGTCTAACTTGGTCGTACATTAGACTATATCTGGGCAGAATCCGAGGACTTGACGGTCTAACTTGGTCGCACATTAGACTGTCTTTGCAGAATCTGACTTGAAGGTCTAACTTGGTCGTACATTAGACTATCTTTGCAGAATCTGACTTGAAGGTCTAACTTGGTCGTACATTAGACTATCTTTGCAGAATCTGACTTGAAGGTCTAACTTGGTCGTACATTAGACTGTCTTTGAGTGGTATTTGAAGATTTGAAGGTCTAACTTGGTCGTACATTAGACTGTCTTTGAGTAGTATTTGAAGATTTGGAAGGTCTAACTTGGTCGTACATTAGACTGTCTTTGAGTTATTGAAGGTCAGAATGGATCGTACGCTAGATCGTATCTGAGTTGAAGGAGTCATATGTTGAGATGAATCAGGATGGACCGTATGCTAGGCAGTACCTGAGAAGTGAAGGTCCAACCGGGTCGTACATTAGACCGTGTTGGGATAGTTGAAGATCAGAATGGATCGTCCGTTAGATCGTATCTGAGTGGAAGAAGTCATATGTTGGGCTGAATCAGAAAGAACCGTACGGTAGGCCATATCTGATAGTATTTGTGTATGCTGTATTTGCAATGAATATTTGGGATGGGCTTATAGATGCCATCGTTAGGAGGATGTCAGAATGGATGTTGACATGGAGCAGATCTGAAAGATGTATCTGAAGAAGAAAGTAGTCGTACGCTAGACTACACCTCGGAATATACCGTACGCTAGGCAGTATCTGAGGGATATAGTTGAATCTTGAATGTAATTGATAAAGATGTCCGTCTGAATGGACCTTTGTTTTGATTGTATCAAGAGGATAATTAACCTGAAAAATAAAGTTAGCTTTATGCCATGTCATGATGCATGAGATGCAAATGTTGTATGCATGCATGTGCTGTGAAATGACGTAATGAGTGAATTATGCGTCTGGAATAAATGAGAGCATTGTATACATGTATATGTTATGAAATGATGTAATGTATATGATGCGGAACGAAAATTGTATGTAGGTATGTGATGTGAAATGATGTAATGAATGCACTATGTGTCTGAAACGTTCTTCCAGGGGACTCTACTGGGAAAATAAATCTCATTCTTCTGGTCGGAGATATTTGTATTGATGACCCTTCCTTAGCTAGGGGTATTTGACCTTTATCTGATGGCAGAGATATTCAACAGAGCCTGGCTGGGGGTAGAAGAGATGACCAGTCTAGTGATGCCAACTTCTTCTAGGGAATAACTGGCGTTGCCGGGGAATCAAATTAGCAACGGATTCATTGGAAAGCCTGGTTAGACCTTCTCCTCGATCCTGAAGTCCTTCAGTAATTGTCATTGTTATTTTATGCATGTATTTTGATAAACATTGATCATATTCGAATGCATATATCAATTCAAGTTAAATCAACGGACGTTTACGCAAACAAAACAGAGAAAGTAAAACAAAAGCATCTTTTTGGAAATAAAATTGTATTGATTTTGCAAGAGGGCCTATAAATAGGCAATTTGAGTACAAGGAGACAGAAATCCTAGTAAGAGGAAATTGTCAGGCAAACAAAGAGAAGCTATGAGGAAAAATCCTGTTGATTTTAACTCCACTACTGTCATTATGTCTTCAAGCATCTCATCTCCTGCTGTCGGATAGAAGTGATTGGCTTGTTCAGTCCCTTGAACTTGGTTGAAGCAGACAGAGAATGAGGCATAGTCATACGCTTTAATCCCTAATTTTTGCCTGGACCGCCTTTTCAGGTTTTCAGTCCACCGGGATACCCTTTTTGCTCAAGCCGCCTTTTCAGGTTTTCGACTTGCCGGGTGTACGTCTTTATATGTTTATCCCTAATTTTTGCCCGAACCCTTTTGGTTCGCCGGGATGCCCTTACTTTTGCCTAGGTACGTCGACCTAGCGGGTCTCTTTTACGCGTAATATTTTTTAACTATGTCAGCGTTCACAGGATGCGGGAACTCTTCGCCATCCATTGTAGCAAGTATCATGGTTCCACCAAAGAGTACCTACAAATGGCCCTTCGTATGTGGGAGTCCATTTGCCCCTGGGATCACCTTGTGGTAGAATGATACGCTTGATAACTAAGTCGTCGATTTGGTACACTCGTCTCTTGCCCTTTTTGTTAAATGCCTGGGTCATGCGCTTCTGATATATCTGCCCATGACAAACAGCCGCAAGTCTCTTTTCATCAATCAAATTTATCTGATCGAGTCGAGTCTGAATCCATTCATCCTCGTCTAAACCTGCCTCTTTCATGATTCTTAGAGAGGGAATCTGAACTTCCATCGGTGGGACGGCTTCCATTCCGTAGACTAAAGAGAAAGGGGTTGCCCCTGTCGAAGTGCGCACTGAAGTGCGATAACCATGAAGAGCAAATGGTAACATCTCATGCCAGTCTTTGTACGTTACTGTCATCCTTTGTATGATCTTCTTGATATTCTTATTAGCAGCTTCTACAGCGCCATTCATCTTTGGCCGATATGGGGAAGAGTTATGGTGTTTTATTTTGAACTGCATGCAGCGTTCAGTTTAGTACCATTATCAGTGATAACTCTTTCAGGAGACAGCAGGTTTCTCGAATGTATATTTGATAAGATCCATCTTAGAAATCAATAAAGTGGTATGATTCAACATAGACTGTCTTAGTCGGCGAGAAGCCCAAGCCAAAGCGCAGCAAGCTTTCTCGAGCTGTGAGTATCTTGTTTCACAGTCGGTACCTTTTGCTAAGGCAGTGTATGACATGCTCTTTTCGACCAGACTCGTCATGTTGCCCCAGCACACCCTATTGAATTTTCTAACACGGTCAAATACATGATGAAAGGTTTTTCTTCAACTGGTGGTATCAGAATTGGAGGTTCTTGGAGATACTTCTTGATTTTGTCATTCATCATTCCATACCCTCTCTTGATTTTTCTTTTTTAGTAATTTGAAGATGGGTTTGCAGGTAGCAGTCAAGTGTGGAATGAATCGGGCAATGTAATTCGAGTGCCCCAAGAAACCTCTGACTTCTTTCTTGTTTATTTCAGTACCCATATTTACAATTTTAATTGATTCCTCATGCGGCTGTATAGTCTTTTCTTCTTGCAGTAGTCTGGCAAGTTCTCCAGGGACTTCACAATCTTCCTCGCTTCCATCCTCGACTTGGTAGATCGGATTTTCAAAGTCATAATGAACAGTAGCAGAGTCATTACCAACAGGATCCAGAGTGGATATGGATCGGCAAATTGTTACGTGAGTGTGTGCAAGAAAACATAGCTTGTTTGAAAAATGACAGGAAAGATAAAGAGCGCAATCTTTGAATGCAAAAAGTCCATTGATTTATTGAATATGAATATGCTTATGAAAATGACAAAACCCTTGAAAAATTAGCTATTGTGCCCCGGGCATAGACACAATGCTTTAAAATGTTAAAATAGCAATAACAATTACTCCTGACTAAAGGAAATCGGGATAGTGTCTTCAGCCTTCCAATTATTGAGTCCGTCACCAATTGTTGGGTAGACCCAGCTATCCAGGTCGCAATCGCTGTCGGCATCCTCTATAGCATTAAGAGTTTTGTCATGATTAGGCAGAGGAGCAGTGATGACATTAGGAGTCTCAGGCGGATCCAATTCAAATTCTCCGGCGTCGATCATATCCTGAATTTTATTCTTCAACGACCAACAATCGTTCGTATTATGCCCGGGGCTATCGGAGTGATACGCACACCTGGCATCGGGATTATACCTAGGAGAAGTAGTGTTGGGTTTTGCAGGAGGATCTCTGAGGGTAATTAAATTTGCTTTTAGCATACCCTGTAGTGCTTGTGCTAAAGTCATATTGATCTTCGTAAACTGCCTCCTTCCCGGGTTAATGTGCCTCACAGGTTTCTGGTCTTTCTTTTTCTCGAGCAAAAGAGCCTTCAGTTCCTCCTGCCCCTTGGATAAGTTCAAGATCATCTTCTGGAGTTGAGCATTCTGAGCATGGAGATCTTTGACAATTTGTTCGAGGTCCATTTTTCTGTTTGGAGGAAAACCGTGAGAACATTGATCCCTTTAGAGTACCTGTTATGCGATGTTATGTTATGCTATGCAATGTATGAAATGTTTTCAAGGACTTTTGGAATTTAACTTTACGTAAACTAACAAAAAAAAAAAGGAAACTTTTTTTTTTTTACAAAACAGAGCAAAGTTAAATCCCTAAGTCCTCGAAGTGGTTAGTACAATGCATGATGTTATGATGTTATGATGTTATAATGTTAAGTAAACAACAAGCACAAGCAAGTCATACAACCATCATTCCTAGGTTTTAAGGCTTGCATGAGTTCCATAGGTAAGTACCCTCCCCACTGAAGTTTGGTTGGTTCAACCTGTCCTAGAATAGTAACCGGGTTCTAGAAGGATCTCCAATCATTGACCTTTCTTTAAGTCCACTTCAGTGCAACACCAAGTGGTTGACCAAAGCTTCCCTAAAGTCCAATCTCAAAGAGTGTAGTATCGAGTCTCAACCAACCCCAGTCGGAACCGAAGTCAGTTATCTCACTACTTTCTAATGGCCAGGATGAGTCAATTAGGGTTCTAAAGGTCTGGTTAATGCTTTAGTGACACCACGCGGAAGCCAAATTTTTCCTCAAGTGAACATGAGGAACATCAGGACATCCAAAGTGTCACATTAACCGTAGCCATCATTTTAACCATTCCAGTATACGCCGGATAGTCGCGATGATCTATTGCTACTTACCTAAGGTACACTAGATCCGGGTGTAGGATCTTTCACTCAAGAATACCCAAGCAATCCCTTAAAAGTAAATCAGACAATTTTAAATAAGTGATCTTGTTTTTAAGGTAACCTCTCTTTGTTAGTCCCCAGCAGAGTCGCCAGTTCTGTCATACGGTGAACTGACTTGGGGTATTTTGCTTTTGATCGCAATGTCGCGGATAGCAATAGTCGCCACCGACTTTTCTTTTATCCAATAAGGAAAGGTGGAAAAGAACAGGAAAGACCTCAATAGATTTTGGGTTCGGGAGGTACATTATACAAAGGGAAGGTATTAGCACCCTTTGTATCCATGGTTATCCATGGGCTCTTAATTGCTGGATCACTTATATTTTTGTCTGAAAAGTGTTGGTGAATTGTTTAAAAATGTTTCGAAAAGAGAGTTTAACTTTGTAATGATTCTCGTATGAATGTATACAAAGTATTTATCTCGTTTGATTTTAAAAAAACAGTTTAGAAAAATATAACTTGGTAATGATTCTAGTGTGAATGTATACCAAGTGGTGATTTTCTAGGACTTGCAAAGTGTGAGGGGTGGAAAATGTTTTAGGTTATGATCCAGCAATTGAGAGTTATACCTTCCTAAGGTCGTTATGAATGTTTCCTATCCTTATGAGGGTAAAACTGTCCTTACTATTGAGAAGTAAGTAGTTTTATCCTTTGGATGTAAAAGGGTCATCGTAGGGTCATCGATAGGTCATTGAAGGCAACAGTTGTAAGGATACCTTAGCATTCGGAGGGACGATCATCATTTAACCGTAGGCTACACCGAAGGGTCATCGAGGGACAAAGGCAACATTCGAGGGACTATGACGATTTAATCGAAGGGTCATTGCTAAGTGTATCCCCACATTCGCGGGACATGACCGTAATACCGTAATATCGTAAGGCACAAGAGAGGTCCAAGATCACATATTTAAAGGTCATATTTTAAAGTCAATTAGGTGATTAGGATGAACCTCCACATTAAAATCAATACATTAAAATTAATACATTAAAATTAATACATTAAAATTAATTAAGCAATTTAGGGTGGATCTTCATAAGGGTATCCCACAAATAAAGTGGAAGGCCTAAACAGCACTCTTTTCCTGGGATATGTGAGCCTTTACAAAATTCAGCAAATGGGTTAGAATACCAATCAGGATGCCATCAAGAGTTGCACCAAAGCAGTAATAGTATCAGGTAAACAGAGCATGGTTATAATAAAACAGGTCAGATGGGCAAAGATCAAAACAGAGCGAAAAAACAACGGCATCCATTACAACAATTCAAGGTATCCAGGCATACTTAAGTCCACATGCAAAACCTCAAATATATTTATGAATTCAATTATGGTATCACATGTGAATTCGGAACATAAAGCGGCGATAGTAACGCAAACCTGTTTGCAATTGAATTGCAACCTTGAATTAGCCGATCGGATCGAATTGAGCGGTGCCGCCGGCTTTTCCTTCAGGGTTTCCTTTAGGGTTACTCGGAATAAGTTAAACAGTAGTCCTGAACACTCCACCACAAGCCGGTAGGATTTGTTCTTGGATTCTTCAACTAAACAACAAATTAAAACGAAGGAGATAAACTAGATCCTAACGTAAGGTTAGATCCGGTAAAAAGGTACACAATAGTTTCCGTTGTAGAAACTATTGTGCGAAAAGAATTAACTAAATGCGAAAAAGGAAATAGGAAATTGCAAGGGAAATAGTGTAGAACTCGTAGGAAAAACAATGCCTAAGCTGATGGAAAAGAAAATATGCAAAAGCGAAAACGGCAAAGGAAAAATGTGGAAAAGCCCCCCTTTTAGGTTTTCAAAGTGGCTATTTATATTGGTGTCATTAAGTAACTGCCTGCTGCCAAAAGGTCTTCAACGTGGCTAATTGCATGGCGTGGATATAGGGCCCAACACTCCTCAACGTCTCTTCAAGTCTCTGAGGCGTTGCTTGCGCCCAAAAAGTAGGGGGATGGTGTGACGTTCGTCACACCATGTGTGACGTTCGTCACACCATGTGTGACGTTCGTCACAAGGCTGTTTTGCGTGACGCTCGTCACGCCCTCTGTGACGTCCGTCACAGGCACAGCATTTGTGTCTTGCGCTTTGGGCTGGGCTTTGGCATTTGGTTCTTTTTCTCTCCTTTTTGCACCTCTTCTCCTCCATTTTTACTTGTGCTTCCAAATAATTTCATGTTATCACTAGGCGAGCGTGTAGCGAACAGGCCAGTTTGGGCCATTTTCTGGATTGGGCCATTCGTGAGCTGGGCCTTCGTTCCTTTGAGATCAGTGTCATAAAAATGATTCGGAATGCCTTGAAAAATGTCTTGAAATATTAATGGGCAAATTTTGGGGTATGACAGTACCTTATGGTGTTCCTTAGTTACTCTATCTTTCATCAATCCGTCCTTTGTGTGTGACCCTATAGGTTTTCGCGGCGTTGGCAATTATATTAAATCACACATTTAACATAATAAACAGTGAGCGGTATCTAGCAACACATCACTGCTACCCAAGTCACGAAAATGTCATGTGATCTGACAAAACCTCCTGTGATAATAGTTATGTGTATAATTACCCCTTTACCCTTATGTCTATATTGAACACAAGGTATAGACCGTGTCATCCTTGTCCAGTTCAATATTGGGCCCATAGACATTTATCTTGTTACGCAGGATGGGCAAATTCCATCTAGGACACTCATGTCCCTCAGCATGCTTTGTGGAGTACCCATCAACTGTCTTTATGGTTATCCAGTTACGGACAACGTTGGATCAGCAACAAAGCACTCGACTCTACATCTAGGATCCATAGTGGTTTCAGGTCGAAGAGTGGTATACACTATTATCACCATGAGAATAACTTATGACACTTTGCATAACTTTCTATATAGTATTCTCATAGCGGGTCAATCCGGTATAAATATTACTCCTAATATTCATACCTATGTTTAAGACTTGATAACTCTTTATCCATGATCCATGAGATGTGATCATCAGTCTACAAACATAATAGCCTTAATGCTTTAATGTTATCCCACTTCACACTAAAGCTCGACTACGGATACTTTAAGAACAGTGCCCTTATGTTTAATGTGTTCTCATGATTAAGTCACACTTAATACATTAAACGGACTATCTATTCTAGGGACTTTATTAATCAACCATAATAAA
The DNA here is from genome assembly GCF_024323335.1 of Lathyrus oleraceus. NCBI lineage: Eukaryota > Viridiplantae > Streptophyta > Magnoliopsida > Fabales > Fabaceae > Lathyrus > Lathyrus oleraceus. The sequence continues at coordinate 493,995,262 of NC_066582.1, read as the reverse complement.
GAAAATGCCTTTTTATTATTAATGAATAATTCGATACAAGTACCAAAAGTATTGGCCTCTAGGGCTTACACCAACAGATGAATCATCCGAACAGGAACTTTTCGGTGAGTCTCCCAATTATGAAGAATCAGAATTACGAGAATTGGTGCAAGCAGATAAAGGTTGTTTTTTGCTATCAAAAACTTTGGGATCTTATGAAAGAGGGAGTGACATCAATTGCAACAAACACGACAGATGAAGAAAAAGATGGACACAAAGAATTGAAGAAGAAAGATTATAAACCTCTCTTTATAATCCATCAATGTGTTGATTCTGATAATTTTGAAAAGGTTAGTGATGTTGAATCAGTGAAAGAAGCATGGGAAATTCTTGAAAAATCATATGGAGGTGGAGAGAAGGTAAAAGAGGTGAGGTTACAAACTCACAAAAGAATGTATGAATTACTTCAGATGGAAGACAATGAAAGCATAACTGATTTTTTCACTAGGGTCACATAATTAGTGAATCAAATCAAGATATGTGGAGAAGTTTTGACATCTAGATCAGTTGTTTCAAAGATCTTGAGGTCATTGGCTCCAAAGTTTGACTAAGTGGTAGTAGCCATAGAAGAGTCGAAAGATTTGTCAATATTGACAAAGGAATAGCTTCAAGGGATGCTTGAATCTCATGAACAAAGAATGACTGAAAGAGCTGCAGGCATGTCCAAGAATGGCGTGGCTTTGCAGGTGCAACCAGCAAGAGAAAAGAAAGGCAAAGGGAAGTGGCTCAACAACAAAGGTAAAAGAGGCTACAACAATTCGACTGGTCGAAATCAGCAAGAAGGAGGATGGTTGAATCAGAGAAGACCCTCATACCAAAGTAACCAAAGAGGTGATATTGTAGGTAGAGGAATAGGTGGTGGTCTAAAACCTAACAAAAGTCACATTCAGTGTTTCAATTTTCAGAAGTATGGTCACTACTCAAATGATTGTCCTGAAAAATAGAAGAATCAGGAAACTGATGCAAGGTTTGCAAATAATGAAGAATAATAGATGTTGTTGATGGTCACAATAACAGATGAAGAAAGATTCCAGGACCAATGATACTTGGACTCAGGATGCTCATCACACATGACTGGTAGGAAATATTGGTTTCTCAACATGAAACCTTTAATGAAGAACATGGTAAAATTTGCAAATGACAATACTTTAGTAGCTGAAGGTATTGGTGGTGTTCTGATTGTGAGTAAAGATGGCAAGAGGTCAGTAATTTCCAATGTATTGTACATACCAGGCATGAAAAGTAACTTGCTCATCATATTGCAGTTGGTCGAAAAGAACTACAAAGTGTCGATCGAAGACAAGATGATGAGAGTTCTCGACTCAGATGGAAGGTTAATCTTAAAGGCACCTATTTCTCAAAATAGAACCTTCAGGATTGAACTTAATATGATGGAGCACAAGTACCTTGCAATTGAAGCTAACAGGGATGGATGGATATGGGACTATAGACTTGGCCATCTCAATTTCAAAGACATTAGAGATTTTAAAAGAAGAAAATGGTTTCAGGGTTACCGGAAATCGACGTTCCAAATGAAGTGTGTGAAGAATGTGTGCAGGCGAAACAACACAAGAACAACTTCAACAAGGATGCATGAAGCAAGTCGAAGGCAATTCTTGAAGTCATATACTCTGATGTGTGTGGTCCTATCCAGGTATGATTTTAAAATGTGATGGTTCATGTTGGTGGTGCCATGAGTCTTAGTGTCACATAGGTATTTTTTGTGACAGTGTTTACAAGCTGCAGTTGGTGTATCAACTAAGTCATCTGGTAATCTAATAAAGTGCTCCCAACAAGCAGATGATTTCCTAGAACCACTTGCACTAGCTTTCCTCTTCTTTGTAGGTTGGATATTAACTAATTCTGGTCTAACAACTTCAGTTGTTGCTGCTGAACCAACTTCATTCATGACATATTGAGTAGGTATAGTTTGATTAGGCTGATCCATCACTGAAAAATGAAGGAGCGATAATCAACAAACCATCACAGAAAGATAATTAAATAGCTGATAATGACACATTTTACTACTTGGCTAATGCTGACAGTATCCTCACAATATACATTACATAGCAGAATTAGCATGATCCATTAAAACTAATATGCAGTGAGAATAATCAAAGTCATATTGTAAAATGAGTACTGAAGACCAAAATAATAATAAATCAAGCCTTATCCTATGGAATTAGTTGCATGAATTTTATCAATATATCAATATTTAAAAAGTTAATGAAATAGGAATTAATGAATTTTATATATAATGTAAAATATAGACTGCACTATTCAAATATTAAAATAGTGCAGTAACATAACCCTTCCGGTAATGAATTTTATAAATATGGACTATTTTATAAATATGGACTATTAAAATTCCTAATATGGATTATTTATAAACAATAATAGTACAATTAGTTTATACTGCACTATTACTGCACTAAATATCAATATATAATGTAAAATTTATAAACAATTAATGGAAGGGTTATAATACTGCACTATTTTAAAACCTATTTTGCATACAATTCAGTTTCAAATAGTATTCAGAAAAATTCAGTTTCAAGATGATATTAGAGGACAATGTAATAGAGAAACAAAAGGTAGCATTAAAAGTGTCATCATTTGGTAGCACTAAACTAGCACATAAGCAACAACAATATACCATACATTTGGTATGCACTAAACTAGAACGTAAGCAACAACAACATACCATGCTAAAAAACTTATGATTCTCTGTTATACCAAATTTTGTTTTAACTGCAATGTGTTGGACTTGTTACAATAATACATGGCACACCTCCTTTCTCATGGACGGCTTAATGAATTTTATAAATATGGACTATTTTATAAATATGGACTATTAAAATTCCTAATATGGATTATTTATAAACAATAATAGTACAGTTAGTTTATACTGCACTACTTCTGCACTATTACTGCACTAAATATCAATATATAATGTAAAATTTATAAACAATTAATGGAAGGGTTATAATACTGCACTATTTTAAAACCTATTTTGCACACAATAATACATGGCACACCTCCTTTCTCATGGACAACTTGATGGAAGTGGGTAACCAATACACCATATGAAGTAATGAGTAAGACTTAAATTATTTTCAATCATACGAGTTTATTAAGAATTAAAAAGAAACATGTAAGACTTTTGGTAGAAACATGTAAGACTATGATACCTTATTTGTTTAATTTGCCAAGGCAAGACTAGCCACTGATATGAGAACTGAAATATCACCTATAACTACAACCAGTTTAATTGTTATTAATAGCAGATCACAGAAAACCGGATACATGAAATATCAGATAACATAGCAGGAAAAAAAACTGACATAAAACGCAATATTTCTAACATAAACCAAAAAAGAAACCGACATAAAACTCAATATTTCAAACAACTAATAAAGCATAATGTATAGTAGCTTATGTTGCGGGAAAGAGATGAAGGAACAGAGTGAAAACAGAGCAAAATCATGAGTTGTGTCTTTACCTAAGTTCCAAAAATCATGGTTCATGCAGGGGTAGCAAAAGTCACATTCCAGTTTCCAAAGATCAACCCAAAGTAATCAAATATTATGCACAAATCAAGTTTTTAAGTTAGAGAGTTAGAGAGAACAAAGAGATTCATCGAAACAACAACAATATAAGCAAAAAAACACAAACTTTAATCACCTGTAGAGTGAGAGAACTGGTCCAAAGCCTTTAATCACCTGTAACAACAACAATCATCATAAACCCTAAATTAAAAACCTTAGATTTAGAAACCCTAATTAAAAAATCCTAACTAAGAGTGATAGAGCGGAGAGTGTGTGAAAACATTAGAGAATATGGGAATAAAATAATTAATCACATTGTAACTGGAATGAAAGAGTGAAAGATCTGGGAACGAGAGGAGTGAGGGAACGAGAGAGTGAGAGAATATGGGAAGGAAAAATGAGAGTGAGAGAAGTGAGAACAAGAGGAATCTATGACAAAACGTTGTGTTTCGTAGATGGGCGGGTCTGGGTACCCGTGGGTACATTTTTGGTACCCGGCCCGTTCTTTGAACCCCCTATAACCCGGTTTGGTAACCCGTTTGATCCGTTGGCCCGATCCAACTCGCCCAAATTCCTTTTTTCTTCTTCCGGGTTTCACCGGGTTGGCCCGGGTGGGCGGTTTATGTCCACCCCTAGTTATTACCGTTGGAATGGAAGTTATTGGAAAATTGGTGTGTGTGTTTTGACAGCTCATGAGAGAGAGAGTCATGGAGAAGAGAGTTATTTTATTTCATTTATTCTTTATTATTAGTAACTTAATTAATAATTAATTTTTATTGGAATCAATATGTACATGGATTGTAAACTTAGACCTTTGATTAATTTTAAATCAATGGTCAAGATTGAATCAAAGAAACACAAATAATTTCAAAATGTCTACAATGTCCTTCTAGATGATTTAATTGATTTAAAACAATTTAAATCAACCAAATCAAATAAAATTCACATCTTTCTAAATACACAAAATAAAATGAGAACATGGAAATTTCTATATATTTTTTCTGAATATTCTGACGAAAGAATAAAATTAAAACGACTAAAAATGAATAAAAATCGGGTGAAAATTTGCTCGAAAAATTAAATCGGACGCACTAGAATGATCAACACGAAATATACTTATTGGAAAAATACAACGTTTCTTTTAATTTTGAAATAAATTTTCATCGGTTAAAAGACTCAAACGGATTAAAATACAACTGAAAAAGTCATTGAAAAAATATAACGAGTACACCAGGCTGAACTACGCGAACCGTAGATTAATAATACTGGCGTCTACAAGTTTGATTTCAAAATTTTTATCCGCTGATTTTGCACATACTTGAGGAATGATTTAACCGATTTGTCTGTATATTCAAGAATTTATTCCGACTGATATCTTAGTCATTATTCATGATGAAATGCATATCACGTTGTACATATGATGCAAATTGAAAATGAAATCAAATTTATAAAAAATTAAAATGTCCGAAAAAAATTGGGGTATAATGGTAGAGAGAGATAGTTGAGGGTGAGAAGAATATTTTTATTAATTAAAGATGAGGATGTCTCCAAGACATTTATAAAAGTGTTACAAAGTGATTGAGACTCAAAATATACAATTACATAACTGAAAAACACAAAAACGCAGGCCTATAACCGATTATACTAAACATGTAATCGATTATAGCTGACATAAAAATAAATTTTCTTTTAATGGTAATCTGTGACACTCAGAAACCGGTTACATCCCATATTAATCTGTTACATCTATTGAATGACTTAAAAACACTTTTAACAATATTAAAGGTTGATAATCCTTATTACTTCTCATTAATACACGGTTTTGCTTATTAAAAAAAGCATAACATTTTCAATATGGTTTTCTACATCATAAGCTCACCAAACTTTTCAAAATACATCTCTCCTTCTCATTACAAACAAATACTCATCAATATCTTTAATTTAATGAAAGAAACCAAATACAGTTTTCAACAAACTTTAAAGCCAAAACAAACAATAACATATGGGAGTTTCTACGTAGTCCTCTCAGAAATATTATTCTGGTTGTCACGTAATTCGGAAAGATCATGCCTCAGATTTTTAACTAGATCAGTCACGTTCATGCAATATTTATCATTCATCTGCAAAATAATTTGAAATCACTCTTTTTAAAATTTTCTTTACTCTCTCACTCTATAGAAAATAAAATAAAAATTACCTGAGCAATGATTGTAACTTTAAGAGTGGAAGTTCCAAATGGCAATATGCTACTACTAGCAAGTGATAGATGAAGACTTTGAAGCAAGCCCATTATTTTGACCATAATATTCTTTTGTTTCTCACAATGGATTCCAATCATAACTTCCTTATTTATCACTCTTGCTTTAACCTTAGGTAGTTCTTTCTTGGAATAATCTTTATGCTCATCATTATCATTCTCTTTTGTGCAAGCTTGAGATTTCTTGATGAGTATCTCTGAATCTTTATTTTTCATTGTGTTTTGATTGTCCAGCTCTTTTATTTTCTCTTGAAGTTGTTTCACATAATTGATAGTTTCTTCAAGTATGTAGATCTTATCTGTCTATAAATAGGAAAAAACAATTATTTGAATTATATATAGCCTCGATTTATTTCACTAATAAATCAGCAACAATTATCAAAATAAATGTTGCAAACCAATTATCAAGTAATCAATATAATAATTAACTTCTAAGAAAATAGATAAATAAGTTTGTTAAGTAATACTACATTCGGTTTGTAATATAAAAAATATTTTTAAATTAATTGAATAATTGATATATTTAATTTATATAATAAATTATATGAATTGACTTTTCAATGAATGTAAGTTGGATTAAAAAAATTATTAAACATAAATTATATTGTGATATTTAGGGGGATCTATTTTAAAATTATGAGTTTATAATATTTAAAAATCATAGATGAGTTCTGTAATTAATTGAAAAAATAAAATAATATAAAAAGTTAAATGAAGTCTAATTAAAATATGAGATTAATTACTATACATTATGAGTGTAAAAAGTTTTATAATATCAATTCATCATCTCATTGACGGTGTAAAATCATTTTACATTACAGTACATTTAAATTAAATTCTTAAATATTTAAATGAGTGTATTGGATGTGGTGTCTTAAGTCTATATTTCTATTAAGCTTTAGAATAATATTTTTAATATATTAATAATAATAATAATGTTATAAAAATTACATATATTAGATTTTTTATTATAAAGTGTATCGATTAATTTTGTGAATTTTTTACTCAAATAATTCAATTTTTTAAAAAAAAATCTAAAATAATCTATTTTTCAATTTTATTCCCAAATTACCCCACTTTGAAGAGATGACGTCAGATGGATTAGTATATGCTCTCTAAGTTAAAGATGTAACGTCAATTGAATTGACTTATGCACCTAGTGCTGTCAATTCAATTGGCGCTTGTGTGTTAAATTTTAAAGGATACGCCAATTGGCCTGACACTTATGTGTGATGTACAATTTTTTTTAAAAATATACATTTTAGATAAAAGTCGAAATCAGACCAATTGATATTAATATTAATATGTGTTTACATACGATAACTAAAAAGACTAAGTTCGTTGACCAGTATGACCTAACCGACCTCTGATACCACATCCCCTAGCTACCAGAACGCGTGACCCTAACCCACATTGATGATTCACCCCAGATGTTTGAGGATTTGAGGGCCCGAAAACATCACCACCACCTGCAGGAGATTGTCTACGATATTCAGACAAATTCAGGTAGTCCTGCAATGAAGCGCTACCGCCATAGCTGATTTCGCGACCCATCCCAGAGTAGTTGGATTGTGTTTGAGTTATTGGAGGGCGACCAGAACGATTGAAGGGAGACATTGGTGGGAATGATGTGTCGAGGAAATGTTGAAATGATTGTTGTGGTGTTTGGTAGCCATATGGTTGTTGCATGTTTTGGTTTTATGATGGCTGAGCTTCTTGGTTATAGTATGAGGAAAGACGGTTGGTGTTAAATGATTGATGAGTGTTTTGGCTAAGACATCTATGGTTGGGTTATGTGTTAGGTGCATAGCGATGTTGGGTGTCTTGATGATGATCTTCTTGTTGGTGGTGGTACGGGGTATGCTCTTGGTATTGTGGTTGGGTGTTTGACATGTTAAGGTCGTAGGTTTGTTTGTCTGTGAACCGAAAATTTTGATGGATAAGGGGTTGTGAGTAAGCGGTCTGGCACAAACATCACTCCAACTTAAACACACTTAAAACCAAACAGGTCTGAATAAACAGCACAAATAATAGATATCAAAACAGATAAAAATACTTAACTACAACATTTAAAAACAACATTTCTAATTGATTATAACAATCAAACTGATATCATTTGATCTAAACATCACTTCCCTAACATCTTTATCATTTTTTACTCGCACCCATCCATGAAAGACATCGAGTCTCTCAATACTTCTAATTTTTTCGCCTTCAGGTATGTTTCCGTCTAACCAACGAACCAACTCACTCTGTAGTTGCTCGAAACAACCGTTGTTCCAGAAGAGCATCTCCATCAGAGACTTATCTCTCGAATAAATCACTTTTCCATAGCGACGATTAAGACAAACCATGTTTGTAATATAATGAAAAGAGTTGTGGAAAAATGAATCACACAACACCTCTATTTATACACACACAAAATTACACAATATACGGAAGAGTCAGACCAATTGGCTCCTCCTCTCATTTTTTGCACGTGGATGTCAATTGGATTGACAACACCATGTGTTGTAGCCAACTCAATTGGCACCCCCTCTTTAAAATTAAGAGTAGACGCCAATTCATCTGACACCTAAGTCATAATTTTTTTTATTTTTAAAATGGGGTAGTTTGGGAATTAATCTGAAAAGTGAAGTATTTTGGATTTTTTTTAAAAAGTGCGTTATTTGAGTACAAAATTCCAATTTTATTATTAATTGATATACTAAAAAACTTACCATTATTGTAAATGAATTTGGTTTTTATTTTTATGTACATCTGTATTTTAAATTTTTTTAATTTTTTAAATATTTTAGGCGGTCATAATTAAAATTTAGTGTATGTTTAATTTCAATTTTGAGAAAAACAATTAATTCTTGAGTTTAGAATTTGTTGGGACGTCGATTTAGGGTCAACGTCGGAAATATTTTTATATTTTTTTGGATTTTTCTCAATGAGCAACATATTTTTTTGGATCTTTATATTCATCCAAAATTTTAAGTTGAAAGGTGTGTGGTCTCTCATTTATAAATGTTCAACTCTCCATTTTTTTAATCAACGTGGGACTTGCCCACACTTTGTTTTTCAAAATTCTTAACCCACACTTCTTTTCTCTCAAGCGAAAAATATTTTATCCACATACATTTGTACCGCCATTAATACTCTTCAACGAGACACCTCCTATCCACCATATTGTTGAACAGTAAAATACAGTATATGTGTAATTTTTGGTGTCAAAATAAAAATTTAATATAAATATTTTGGACTCTATTAATTTATTTGTACTGTTTGATTTATTATTTTATATTTTTAATGTCTCTCCTTTTGTACTTGAATATTTACATGAAATACACAATAACTTGATAGAGACTAAAATAAAATCTCCCTTTTAAAGTATTTTTAGAGTTAAAATGTATTTTATGATGGATGGAAAAATCATATAAACTAAAAATTTCAAATTTTTAGATGATAGTTTGCTTAAGGACTTAAATGTCAAGAAGAAGAAGATGAGTCTATGTCAACATTATGGTTTATATGGACATTGAGAAATAATATACTACCTCCGTTTTTTATTATAAGTCGCTTTGGGAAAATATTTTGTACCACAATATAAGTCGTTTTATAATATCAATGAGTCATTAATGTTATTTTTCCTATTATACCCTTAAATATTTATTATTCTCTCTTCTTTCAATTATATCAATTGATCTTTCCAATATCATTAATGAAGGACAACTTTGTAAAATCCTTCATAATTTCTCTTTTTTATACCATAATTATTACATTTCTTAATACGCGTGAAAAGTCAAAAACGACTTATAATAAAAAACGGAGGGAGTATGTTTAAAGGTGAATTATGTGTCTTAGATGATCTTGTAATAAATATCAAAATAATGTTTTGGCTGTGACATTTAATAGGTTACAAAGATAGAGGTTGTCTTAGATGATCTTGTAATAAATATCAAAATAATGTTTTGGCTGTGACATTTAATAGGTTACAAAGATAGAGGTTGTGTTCATATATGTGTATGATTGACTTCAATGCCTATAGAATTTGTGAACTTAGAATAATGTATTTGATATGGACAAGAGTACCTTGTACTCTACATAATCAAATATTCTCTTTTTAAATTTATTAAATATCTAATAAATCTCTTCAATTATTAAATGAATTTAGAAAAAAATATTTGTTTATAATAATGATAGGAGTGAATAATTATTATATTTTGCTTAAAAAAAAACTTAAATCTTCAAAGTTAGGTTGTGAGTTTTTTATTAGGAATTATTTTGGATCTTCACACAATACAAATCCAACATTTTAAAAACTACTCAAAATTTGAATTCAAGCCAATTTTAAAATAACGAGTATGCAAAGTTGCCGCACCAAATAATAAATATTATTGTTAAAGATTATATATATTTGTGATTTCCTTGATATTTTATATTTTACTTTTAATATCAATTTTTTTTAAATGATCTTCATAAAAAATTTATCCACATTTTTTATTTCTTCCGTAATTTAACAACGATTTTTACAATTTAACAAAAAATTTAAAAGAAGAGATCGGATGAAATTTTTTAAACCCTTCTTTAAAAAAAGTTTTTTAAATAATTAAAAATAAAATAAATAGTAAACTAGTTCATATGGTCAATTTTGGAACAGCTTAATTAATTATATAAGAAATAAATTTTTGAATACTTGATTATGAATCTATGATTTATCAATGATATTGTAGGTTGTATAAGAAAATAACTAACCTTCTTCAATCCAGGAATGGTGGCAGAAAGTGCTATGAACCTCTCACTAATAACTTGTCTCCTTTTTCTCTCAGCCATGATATGATCTTGTATCTCAGATGAAGTTCTACGATTCTTGTTTGTTTTCTTAATTACTTTTGGTAACTCACTACTCTCACTGTGATTCAATGCTGTTGTTTTTAGATCCATGATGGAAGAACATGTAGCCATGGCACTATTAGAAGAAGGTTCCATAGATGAGTTTTCAAAAGACATAAGGTATTGAGATGGTGTTTGTTGTGAATTAGCATCATAATATTCTTGAGAAATGAAACAACTTGGTTCTTGCACATTCTCTATATCAAACCTATCTTCATCCAACGAGTGACCATCCATTTCCTGTAACATGTAAAAGAAAAAAACAATCATATTATATGTAGAAATTAAACATTATGTGAATATAGTATATTGAATAATGAATTAACTCATGTGTGCCTCTCATTACCAAAGAAGAAATCCATGTTTGCCATACATCTTCCATCCAAAGAAAATTTGTGAGAACTATATTGTAATATGAAAACAGACACACATATTATAATACTAAAATATGGAATGTTTGCCCAAAGATGCTTTTAGCTTTAACAGACCAATCAACTTTTTTTTGGATAAGATCTATATGTCTTGTCTTGTTTTCAATAATTTATTGTATATGAGACTCACTTCATTAGGTGTGAAAGCAGTTATAAAATTTATTGTAGAATAATATGAACACGTTTAATTGGAAGTTTAAGCGATCGAGTTAATTCCGGTCATTATTGTGTTTGCAAGTTGTTTCAAGATTTTTTTAAATTTTTTCTCTTACCCTTTAATGGTATTGGTTGATGAACGTGTGAGTGAGATTAGGGACCTCAAAACATTTATATTTATAGCCCCATAATCATCAATGGACATCATTAAAATTCCATAATTTCAACCATTAAACATACGTTAAACATACGTTACGTTTGATCTAAAATGATTTCTTATGGAACATATAATGGAGAGATTTTTCTTTGATATCATATTGTCAATATAGAAATACTCCTAATTGCTATTAATATCATAATCAATATAAAAATTTTCTTACATTCTCTCACTTGATTCATATAACAAAACACTTAATATAAAAGAAACAAAATATATGAATCAATGCAATATATTCTTTGTGAGCGAACATTATCTTCCATGTATTATTATATATTAAGTCTCTCTACTAATAGTACTTATTCTTTAGTGAATAAACCCTATGTTTATTATAGTTTCACGCAAACCATATTTCTCAACAAATTAAATGAATGTGCATAACCATATGAGAAAACCTCATACTGAATAAGAGTTTGTTGAATAATAATGTACCATACAATGAAATATTACACACTACGCCAAAAACTGGAATAGACAACGCACCTTAGAGGGCGCTTTATTACAAAAGCGCACTCTAAAGTGAAGCGAAAAAATAAGGAGCCAACAACTGGAATAGACAGCGCACTTTAGAGGGCGCTTTTGTAATAAAGCGCCATCTAGGGTGAAGCGAAAAAATAAGGAGGAGATAGAGGGACAACAATATAGGGCGCTTTCTAGAAAGCGCCCTCTAAGGTTACCCTTAGAGGGCGCTTTTAAAAAAGCGCTCTATAAGTCCATGTGCATTTCCAGTTTATAAAGCGCTTTTGGAAAGCCTTAGAGAGCGCTTTCATAAGCGCCCTCTTAGGCCCCCTTTAGAGGGCGCTTTTTTTCCACAAGCGCCCTCTAAGGTCCCCTTTAGTAAACATTAAAATTATAACATACTGTGCGTTTTGTTATTTCATTCTCTGTTATTTTCGTTCTTTTTCACGTTAGGGTTCTCACTGCTACGATTTTCGCTACTTCTAAGGCGTTCTCCTTCCACCTCTGTTAGATCTACGACGTTTCCTCCTTCTATTAATTCGTTGTTAGTTGTTCGATTTTGACACCATAGGTATTTTTCTAATCTTCATATTATTTGGTTTCTCTTCTGACGTTCGCTAAATGAGTGTCCTAAATACGGTGTCTCGCGATATAAGAACAAGTTGTCTCCAGCAAAAGTCTTGTGGTATTTTCCTGTTATTCCGAGATTTAGACGCATGTTTCGAGTGATGTAGCAACATTTGGAGTCGGTGCTGTTCAGGTTCGACCGAAAGGAAACTAAATTTGTAACGTTCCAAATTTATCAGACCATAATCTGAACAATATTTACATGTCATTTAGGTTCTTGCTACGATTTTAACTTTGTGGTTAGCAGACAAATCTGGTCGCCGGCTTTTACTTATTGTGAGTCTGAGCTTTTTCGATAATTTTTGCATTCACATTACTATTTGTTTGGAGGGTAATAAGAGATTAATCAAAATCTCCTATTGCAGGTTTCTTCATCTGCAATGGCTTTGAGTCTTTTGGTTGTTTCAATATCATTCTACTTGAAGGTAATAATAATTTTTTTGTTTGTTATATTTTTGAACATTTTTTTTTGTTTATTTTTATATATACATAATACATTAACTAGATATTACACATGCATAAATGTTCAGAAATTTGTAACACAGATTCACAGGATTATATATCAGTAAATTCTTCTTTATATTTTTGGTTTTTTATATGGATAATATATTTTATGTTGAATTTGCTCTCAGGAATATATATCACCAGATTCTGATTTATATGCGACATTGAGCCTCGTATCGGTGGCTGGAGTTGTGGTGTGTAAATACAACTTTATTACACAAATGATGGTTTCTATTGTTTGTTCCCCTAACTTCATTATTATAAACTTTCAATTTCTTTCAGGTCATGGTTATTGCATTCTCTCTGGGATTAGGAGCAATGCCATGGATTATAATGTCTGAGGTACAATTTTCTTCAATAATAATATGCATGACAACCCTATATGAACAAACCTTTGTTGTAATATAATGTGATAGTTGATGTGTTGAATATATTTTACATAATAGATTCTTCAGATTAACATCAAAGGCCTAGCTGGAAGTTTTGCAACACTTGCCAATTGGTTCTTTTCCTGGTTGGTTACATTAACAACAAATTTGCTCTTGGATTGGAGTTCGGGAGGTTTGTGTGCATTGCCTATGTTAATTTTCTATAAATATCTATTGTTTCTAACCAGAAGCTTCCTATGTTTTTATCAGGAACCTTCACAATATATACTGCAGTGTGTGTTTTCACAGCAGGATTTGTTGCCATTTGGGTCCCCGAGACAAAGGGAAAAACTCTTGAAGAAATACAACAGTTTTTCAGATGAAGTTTCCTTTCGAGTAGCACTTCAGCTAGTGTTCACTCATGTATTCACATTCATATTTTTTTTTCTAAATCAACTCAATTCATTTTTGTGCTCTTTGGTCTTGTTAAATATGAAAAATACCAAAACAGTGTGATTTTCTAATCTAGCAGCATACTTGCATTTTTGTTGTAATTGATTGATTATAAACAAATAAGTGAAAGAGAGTGGTTATTATACATTTCAATTAGAGTAGCAGTGGTTTCGGTTCATGACATTTCAAATAGCAAGAGGATCATATAAACAATAAGCATATATCAGTATTTGTATTTTAATATTATAAAAGCATAAAAAGAACCTTTAGTTGCTCTTGTGAATTATAACAAGCAGTTGTATGCCATTTTCTTCTGGTTACCTCTTGTGGCTGCAACATAACCTGAAATGAGAATATGGTCACAGAGACATGTGATGCATGTAAATGTTAAATAACCACCCACTTTAGAGGGCGCTTTCCAAAATAAGCGCCCTCTAAACCCTTTAAATTTCCACTTTAGAGGGCGTTTTCCAGTAAAAGCGCCCTTTAAACCCTTAAAGGTTTCCACTTTAGAGGGCGCTTTCCAGTAAAAGCTCCCTCTAAACCCTTAAAAGTTTCCACTTTAGAGGGCGCTTTCTTTAAAAAGCGCCCTCTAAAGTGGCCCTTAAAGGGCTTAAAGAGCCACTTTAGAGAGCGCTTTCACCAGGAAAAAAAGCGTTGTCTTTACCTATGCCAGCGCCAGATTAGAGGGCGCTTTAAAGCGCTGTTATAGGTCAAAAAAAGCGCTCTCTTTTCCCTTATTTGGCGTAGTGACATTATAGAACCAAGTCTCATCTCATGTTTTTTACATGATCCTTGAATTTCTTTGGTAGCATGCCTTTAGTTAAGGGATCATTTCTTTGGTGGCATGCCTTTAGTTAAGGGATCGACAATCATCAAATCAATGTTAATGTGTTGGATGACCACTTTATCATCTTTAACATGTTCTCTTATGGCTAGATATTTTATGTCAATGTCTTGCTTTGACTTCCACTTTTGTTATTCTTAGCCATAAAAACAACGACTGAATTGTCACAGTACATTTTAGTAGCCTAAAAATATAATCGACAACTCTAAGCCCATATATGAAACTATCTTCAACCAAACACCATGATATGTAGCTTCAAAACATGATACGAACTCAGTCTCCATAGTGGAAGTAGAAATCAATGTCTGCTTGGTGCTTCTCCAAGACACATATCCAGCAGATAACATAAAAATATATTTCGAAGTGGATTTTTTTTGAACCCGTCCGACCAGCAAAGTCAGAGTCAGAGTAGCCAGCCACATCCAATTCACCGATTCGTCTGAACATAAGCATATAATCCTTTATTCCATGAAGGTATCTCATAACCTTCTTTGCAGCTTTCTAACGGTCAATGCCCGAGTTACTCGGATACCTACCTAATACTCTGACAACATATGCAATGTCAAGTTTGGCACAAACTTAAGCATACATAAGGCTTCATACACCAGAAGCATATGGAATATCCTTCATTTGTTCCCATTCAAGGTCATTCCTTGGGCATTGATCTAGATTGAATTTGTCACCCTTCATGATAGGTGTTACACATGGTGAATAATTTTTCATCTGAAATCTCTCTAAAACTTTGTTGATATAGGTCTCTTAAGACAAACCTAAAGTTCCTTGTGATCTTTCTCTATGGATCTTAATGCCAATTACATAATATGTCTCACGCATATCTTTCATATCAAAGTTCTTTGAAAGAAATTGTTTAACCTCATATAGCAATCCAGCAATCCATTATCATTAGTTGCTAGCAAAATATCATCCACATATAAAACAAGAAAACATGTCTTACTCCCACTAACCTTCTAGTATATGAATTGATAAATGGTGTTCTCTTCAAAATCGATTAAAGTGATGAATTCATGGAACTTTAAATACCGTTGGCAGAAGGCTTGTTTCAAACCTTAAATGGATTTATTAAGCTTGCTGACTAAATATGCACCATTGCTATAGGAGAATCCTTCAGGTTGTTTCATGTAAACCTCTTCCTCTATATCTTCTTTGAAGAATATCATTTTCACATCCATTTGATGTAGCTCAAAATTAAAGTTAGCTACTAATTCCATAATCGTACGAAGAGAATCTTTCTTTGATACAGGAGAAAATATATCTATGTAATTGATTCATTCTCTTTGAGTAAACCCTCTTGCTACAAGTCTCGCCTTATGTCTCTCGATGTTTCCTTGTGAGTCTTTCTTTGTTTTAAAGATCCATTTGGATCCAATGGCTTTTACACCATCGAGCAACTTTACGAGATTTAGGACTTGATTAGTTCCCATAGAATTCATCTCTTTAATCACGGCCTTATGCCATAAGTTAGATTCTTTAGAACTTACAGCTTGTGAAAATGTTTTAGGATAATTCTCGACTCCAATGTTACAGTACATTTCTTGTAAATACACTTCATAATCATTAGGTAATACCGATCTTCTTATTCTAACAAATCTTCTTAATATTGTTTCATCATTTTCTTGAGCGACATGTTGTTCAACCGGTTGCTGAATTGGTTGTTCAACTGATTTCTCAATTTATTGCTCAATATTGTCTTGATTAACAACTTAATCTAATGAATCAACATTATTAACTTGTGGAATTTCAACAACTGGTGGTCTTACACATGTTTGGGATTGAGGAGTGTGTATGATAATCAGTCTATAACTTGAAGTAGAAGGTTGAGATTCATTATGATCCAACACACAGACTCAGTCATGCAAATGGTCACTCCCACTAATGAAGTCATCCTCAAGAAATTTTGCATTTCTTGATTCCAGAATCCTAGTACTACGAGATGGACAATAGAATATATAATCTTTAGACTTTTTGGCATATCCAATTAAATACCCACTGATAATCCTAGGATTTAGTTTCATTTCTTGTGGATTATAGATTATCACTTTGGAAGGGAATCCCCAAAAGCGTATAGGTCGCAAATTGAGTTTCCAACGTTTGATAACTCAAAAGGGTTCTTTAAAACAACCTTGGTTAGAACTCAGCTTAAAATATGTACTTTCGCCTTTAGTGCTTCAGTCCATAAGAATTGAGGAAGTTTTTTGTTACTCCTCATACTTCTCACCATGTCCATTGAAGTCCAGGTTCTTCTTTCTGATACACCATTTTAGTCTTGAGTACCAAGCATGGTGTATTGGGCAACAATCTCGTGTTCTTGAATAAACCTCGCAAATGTTCTAGGTGCTTGTTCATCTCTTTGTATCTACCATAGTATTGTCCACCTCTATCCGATCTCACTATCTTTATTTTTTTACCATATTGTTACTCTACTTCAACCTTGAAAAATGTAAAGGCGTCTAAAACTTCGTCCTTAGAACGAAGTAAATAGAGATACATATATCATGATAAATCATCTATGAAGGTGACAAAATATTTTGGACAAATTAAATCTATATAGGACAACAAATATGTGTATGTATGATTTCTAACAACTCAATGTAGCGGTAAATTCACGATCATCAAGCTATGAATAAGCAAGACATCAAATAACAAGAGTCGCCACCGCGCTTTTATTGTTTCCAAGGGAAAAGGGAAAAGTACGAACAAAACCCATAAATAAGAAGTTTTCAAATCAAAACTAATAAAATGCCAGAGGTTACAAGTAAGGGGGTTGGTTACACATAGGGAAGGTGTTAGCATCCAAAGTGTCCTAGGTACTCCTAGGGAGCCCTTTCTTGTGTGCATATGTGTCTTTGTACAAATGATGTTTGCAAGCAAATAGAATGACACTACGCCAAATAAGGGAAAAGAGGGCGCTTATTTTGGCCTATAACAGCGCTTTTAAGCGCCCTCTAAAGTGGCGCTGGCATAGGTAAAGACAGCGCTTTGTTTTCCTGGAGAAAGCGCTCTCTAAAGTGGCCACATTATAGTGCGCTTTCAGAAAAAAGCGCCCTCTGGAGTGGTCCATAAAGGGACACCTTAGAGGGCGCTTTCAGGAAAAAGCGCCCTCTAAAGTTGTCAATGTAAAGTGTTTAGAGGGCGCTTTCAGGAAAAAGCGCCCTCTAAAGTTGTCAATGTAAAGTGTTTAGAGGGCGCTTTCAGGAAAAAGCGCCCTCTAAAGTTGTCAATGTAAAGTGTTTAGAGGGCGCTTTCTGGACAAAGCACCCTCTAAAGTGTTAGTTATTTTAAAAAAATTTGTTTGAAAAACAGTGGATATTTGATTGTTAACCTGTTCGCATGCTGCAAAAGTATAAAATTCATATTGATTTCATCCTTTAATCCAATGTTATACACCATTAATCCATTGATATATACAACATGAATCCATTTATATACAACATTAATCCTCCATATATATATACAACATTAATATATGATTCTTTGATCAACAATATACAACAACATATTCATGATTTAGTAAAAGTACAACAACAATATACAACATATATACAACAACAGCATACAACAACAACATTCCATACATATATGTACAACAATATACAACCTAGCTATATGATTCTTTGATCAACAATGAATTGACACAATTCATCCTTGATTTCATCCAAATTTGCTCTTGAGTAAGATTTGTATTCCTCAAAGTACTACAATTAAGAGAATAAAACATATTCATGATTTAGTAACAAATTAGATGAAATATCCGATAATATTAAAATAAACCCTAAGTTATTATTCCATACCATTTTTGGGATGTCTATACGATTCAACGCAATGATGTCTCTCATAAATCTCATTACAAAAAATCCGCAATCGACCGAATTATTTTGCTGAGGACACTACACAGAAAAACAAACAATATATATATAGTTAATTTCTTACAAACACTATTATAAGCAAAAAAACAAACACTATTATAAGCAAAAATAAGATACTTAATATATACCTGAACTCTGATCCAGGTAATGTCCTTCCTATTGCGGTAATTCTCTTTCGATCTAAATTTTATTATTGCCCTAACAAAATAAAAACGTATATTGAGATCAATCTGACAAACATAATTAAATATACAAATACACACGATTATTTAGGGGAATTTCACTTACGCGTCAACCGTCTTCTTCATATTCGGATATTTACTCCAATCACCCGATAAAGAATCGAGATAATACACTATTAGTCTCGAAAGATCCATAGCAACCAACACCCAGTGACCACTGTAAAATAAAACAAAAATTTAGATGAATGAAAATTTTCTACGTAAAAGATATACATAGATTAGAATGAAATTATTAGAAAGAAAATCTAACCCGTTGCCAGAATTAAACGGTAAAAAATACAAACTGGGTGTAGTATTATCGCCGGCCGCCATGAATCTATCGACTAGATCATTCTTTACGGATGTTGGATTTTTCGTTATTAACGTTGCGTTGATACGGGAAGCAGCAATAAAATTGAAACGGTTACACAATTCAGTTCCCCGCATCAATGTTACATACATATACCTTAAATAGAAACATAATAAACATTAGACTACTCATTGAAATGTGTAAATAAATTATTCAACTAAGTAAATTATAGATTGATCGGAGTACCATATGTATGTATGAATGACAGCGATGCCCAATTCGGTGTGTTCAAAAAGTTGTTGGAAGTCCTCCTTTGCAATTATTTCGAAATGAGCAGCTCCGAAAACACCTTCATCAAAATCTATACTACGAATGGACCCGTGCATAATATCGGACTCATCCACCATTTTCTCAAGACGCATCATAATTTGAGATTTTGTCCCGGACGTCGTTGGAATATCCTTAGCAGCGCTTTTCAACTTACGACCGGGAACCTAAAAATTCATATAAAATAAATCATGACTTTTTGTGATGCAACAGAATCGTTGCGTATATAATTCAATGGGTATATATATTTGTACCTCTTTTTGAGATGCAACCGACTCGATGCGTCTTGAAATCCCTTTACCAACTTTATGTGTGGGTCTTGTAGGAGTCTAACATTACCATGTAATAAGGATTGATTAAATATCATAATTGTAGCTGAATTGAAATGTGAATACTAAATATTCATAATCATTTAGAACATATATACCTCGGCATCAGGGAAAATTAGATCTGACGGCCAACCAACAAAGGATTCGACTGCATCTCGCATCAACGTTGTCTCTGAAACAACGTCAGGTAATGGGAGAAGGGCGTCCGTATCTAATACAAGGTCAACCGAAACTTTCATAAATCCCACCGGGAGGGGATTATGGTGAAGTAATTCACCCGAAGTATTGTGCACTTTTCCCTTGCCAACCATGCGATAAGTTGGTGACGATAGATACAGCTTTGACAAGGTGAAATGCCCTAAACCAATAATAAATGTTATTGTTAACGTGTATATGTGTCAAGTAAAAAAGTGCTATTTTAATTTCATAATAACATATATAATTACCTCGGGAAATTTCGGTTGATAATTGATACTAGCTCGGTCACTAGTATCTTTTGCCTCGGAAGTGCACCTTTCCTCTCTATACCTTGCATTCTCGTTTTGCAGTTGGAGTACTTGTGCCCTTAACTCCGCCAAGGTCTCCATCACCTCTTTGTTGGTAGGATTTTTTGTTTTTGTTTTTTTATAAAATGACGACGGAGTCACACCAAAACCCTTACCCCTCACACGACCGGAATACTCAGGAACATTTAGTACTCGACTAAGTACGCTCCTGCAATCCTGGACCTCGGTTGAAGGTACGGTTTGGGATAAAGTCTCCTGAAATATTATTAGAGGAGATTAAAAATGAATTATATGTCTAACAAAATTTTCGATATGATTAAAGAAATAATGTTACATATACTTACACATTCGTCATAAACATTTTGGACCGCTTCAACGACAGCCCCATCCTTCCCAACCCGAGCAGCCTTCCATAATACGTGCTCCGAAAGAGATGTTGCGTCACTTTTCTCCTCGGCTAGCTACACATTGAATTAGATTATAAGATCATCAATTATAACATATTATGACAATGTATAAGCTCATAGCATTTGAATATACTCACAATTCTTTGTTGTAACCGTGCATAACCCGTACGCCCTTTTTTGTACGGATACGCGGGTTTTGATGCCCTTTTCCTATTTTTGTCGCTTACTTCCTGGATAAAAAAGTTTAAGGCATATTAGAACCAAGTAACTTAACAATTGTATAATACCATAATTAATAGACATTACATGGAATTTTTCGTTTCTTCGTTTGGCGACAAAGTTATCCCATTCATCGGCTGAAATAATCTCGGCATACTTCATTGACCGTTCTCCTTCAACAAATTTTCCTTCCTCATCCTTGAGAAATTTGTTGCACAAAAAGGATCGAAATCCTCGGAGTCTTTTTCCGGCCAATTGAATACAATATTTTTGCCGGCTTTCATCGATGTGAAAGGATCTCTAAAAAACATACAAATGGAGTGTGTTATTATAAAGTAATATTATAACAATATATGGTCAACAAATAGTCAACAAAAAAAACATATAACAATATATGGTAAGTACCTGTATCTCCGACCATATTTTTTCTTTGCCAACCTTCAAGTCCGGACTTTTCCAATTATCACATGTAATCGGAATATGTTGTCGAACAAGGAAACCAATGTAACTTGCCAACATTGAACCGTTAGGCTCAATTAGTTGGTCTTCAGCACTCCAATGCACTTCAAATTTTACACCCTTGTCTCTTGCACGAATGATTGACTTCATAACAGTCAATCCTCGTTTGATTTCTTTTTCAACATTGTTACGTGATCCATTCGCGTCATGGGTATCGTCTTGGTTAGCCATTTTATCTGTAATATAGAAATGATTCAATAAGACCCAAGTAAGACAATGATTCAATACGTGAACACATTCATATACCTTCCATTTCTCTCATGTTACAACAATCTAAACTCTTTTTTTTTTATCATTATTGAATACAAACTCACACACACCTACTGCATGCAAAAGACCAATGCAAACTTATGGTGTTTGGAACATGAACAAACTTGCATCCATAATCATCAAACTTCCAAGCACAAGCTCAAACACACTTCAAATGATATCAGTTTTCAATCAGAAATAAAAAACTCAGTTTGCCCTAAACAACATTAATCAACATAATGCACAAAATGTAAAACTAAGTTTAGAAAATGCCCTAATCAAACACATGAAGAAAGTGAATGGTAACGATGGAGAAGAGAAATACCTTGAAGGTGACGGTAACGATGGAGAAGAAAGTGAACAGTGACGGTGGACGCAGATAACGCAGTGAACGTGAATGCAGCAGCAGAAAAAGGCGACGGCGACGATGACGGTGAGGGAGGGAGAACGAACGGAGGACGAGAGTAATCGTAGTAGAGAGAAAACCCAGTTACGTAAACGAAATAGCTTATAGAGAGGGAAAATAAAGAGACATGCAGTATATGTTATAATTTTAATGTTTACTAAAGGGGACCTTAGAGGGCGCTTTTGTAAAAAAAGCGCCCTCTAAAGGGGGCCTAAGAGGGCGCTTCTGAAAGCGCTCTCTAAGGCTTTCCAAAAGCGCCTTCTAAACTGGAAATGTACATGGACTTAGAGAGCGCTTTTTCAAAAGCGCCCTCTAAGGGTAACCTTAGAGGGCGCTTTCATTAAAGCGCCCTCTATTGGTGTCCCTCCATTTCCTCATTATTTTTTTTTGGCTTCACTTTAGAGGGCGCTTTGTTACAAAAGCGCCCTCTAAAGGGGGCCTAAGAGGGCGCTTCTAAAAGCGCTCTCTAAGGCTTTCCAAAAGCGCCTTATAAACTGGAAATGTACATGGACATAGAGAGCGCTTTTTAACAAGCGCCCTCTAAGGTTACCCTTAGAGGGCGCTTTCAATAAAGCGTCCTCTATTGGTGTCCCTCCATTTCCTCATTATTTTTTCGCTTCATTTTAGAGGGCGCTTTATTACAAAAGCACCCTCTAAAGTGCGCTGTCTATTCCAATAGTATGCTCCTTATTTTTTCTCTTCACTTTAGAGTGCGCTTTTGTAATAAAGCGCCCTCTAAGGGGCGCTGTCTATTCCAGTTTTTGGCGTAGTGTGAGGGGATGAGAAAAGAATTTGTTAATTATATTTTTGTGTTTGACAAGACCTTTGGACTTGTTCCTACGTACCAACATAAAAATGAGGGATCAAAACCTCGTAGTTCGTGGTATCAACTTCAAAGTGGATGCATTGCTTTTAACAAAAATTAAGTTTGAAAGGCACAAAGGCCTAAAAATGACCTGAATGAGTTAGTTCTTTTTGGCTTTTGAAAATTTTAAGTCAAATATAGTTAGGTATATTTACAAGTTTGATTAAGAAAAGAAGTTTGAAAATGCAATGACATAAGGCCGAAGTTTCTAATTTGCAAGATGGTCTAAGTTTTAAAAAAACAAGCACAAGCAAAGAAGTTTTTAAAAGGAGAGAGAGATTTTTGAAATTAAAGAAATAGGGAGGAGGTGAAAGGACTAATCCTAAGCATAAATTTAAAAGTTGAGAGTTAAAAAGATCTGACCAATGGGCTGCAATCCAATAGACAAGAATGTCATATAGAAACCCAAATTCCCTTGGACATTAGAATCAAGCAACAAACAATGCATAATATAGCAAGTTGAAGAGCAAGGCATCAAATAAAGATATCCACATCCAAGCTTAGCAACTCTATGATCTCCTTCAAATTTTCCCATGTAGCAGATGAATTCCACAATGCACAAACCACAGGTTCAAAGTAACAGCTTCACAATGATCATGTTGCAGATGAACTCAAATGGATCTTCAATGATGTATCAGATGAAGTTTCAAATTACAAGCCTTGGTTACATGAAAGTTGGCATTGGCCAAGTCCTTTGCATAGGGAGGATTGCCTAAATTCTAAGTCCAATTGTCTCAGATTAAACCAACAGTCCACACAAAATGTTTTTTAGGGTTTTTGTTCTTATTATGTACATTAATGATCAAAGACCACACAAGGAATCACAATATGCACAAACAAAATATGGTCCAAGTGGACAAAGTGAAAATGACATTAACATAAACAATTAGAATGGTATGAATAGTGGCAAATGAATAAAACTTAAAAATAAAGTGCATTAAAGTAAATGACTTGGAATTAAATGTTAGTTGTTAATGAGTTAGAAGTTAGTATTGCTTTTACTTTTGCTTTTGTTTTAAGTCATTCTTTAGAGAACACTCAACCCACTTATCACAAACATGAATCCTTGAAACATACCATGTTAGAGACATAGTATGATAACTATGCTCATGAAACATACCACACACAAAAAGAATATGCAAAAGTTGGGGTCTAATCTCATCCATACTTATGTTGATTTTGCAATCAACTAGCCTTAGGATATAGAGACATTATAGGTCAATGACATGAGTGCATAAAGAAGGGGAATAAGATGAAGAGGGAGGGGAAATAGATCAAGCTCAAATTGGACAAAGGAGGACTTTTACCAAATTAAGATCATTCATTCATTTTGGAAGATGGAATGTACATTCCATCAATCCCATAAATCCAATGATCTTAATCTAACAAATTCAAATCAACCTTGACCAATGCCCAACAACACAAGTCAAACTTACAAAGTCAATTAAAATGACTCAACACAATTAATTTGGCATTTATTCAATTAAAAATACTAAAAATAATGCATTAAATTAAATATGGTTGGTCAATTTCCTAAAACCTCATCAAAACACCAAAAATATGGCCATGAGATTTATCATATGTCAAACAAGGTCAAAGGACCTTGGAGAAAAATTTTCAGAATTTTTGAAAACTTAAAAGTATTTTTAAACAATTAAAAATAATCACAAAATCAATTAAATCATGAAAAATAATAATAATGATCCAAAAAATAATTTTAATTCAAAATATGAAAGAGGATTTTATTTAAATTTTTTTGGTGAAACTTTCATATTTTTTGGATCAATATTAAAATTAATATGAATTAATGAAAATCAAAGGAATAAAATGAAAATCAGAAATTACAAAAAAAACGTGGATCACTTGATTTGCCTCATTAACTGAGGTGGCAGACAAGTGGCTGAGCGCACGCGTTCTACAATGCACCTGAGTCAACTAATCACACGCATGATAATAAGTATGTACGCTCAAGATTAAAATGTTTTGAAATGGATCAATGGTTCTGAACTGTGCCAACGCACCACCAGAGCAAATCTCTGATCACCTTCTCAGGCAAGCCTCGCCGGACTGGTTTAATCATCACCATGACTAAAATGAAAAAGGAGGACATGATCTTAAAGAAAAAATGGCGTAGATCACGAATCTGACCTCAATTTTAACTAACTCCAAATATATAGAAAGATATGAGGAGTTGAATTTTGAGGTGTGTCAACTGAGTGGCTTCGATTTGACCTCAAAGCAACTCAATCTTCTTGCCTACATTGGTAGGACTTCAGACAACCAAAGATCCAAGAGAATTGATGAGAATTGAGTGAGAATCGAAGAGAAGAAAAAATCTAGAAAATACCTTCAATGATGTGCAGAACTTGATCTTTCTTGCTTTAATTCGTGATTGATCTCACTCAGGAAGCTTGCAGAAGTGGTTTAGGATTGGTATAAAGCTTTGGATCCTAGAGTTTTTGAATCTCCAAACAGTGAAATTCAAACTCAATTTTCAAATGAAAATTATCAGGTTTTCCTTTGAATTGAGAGGGTTTAAAGAGTGGAGGCAAAGCTAGCGCGCCAGGGTCCTCTGAAATGAGCACAAATGGTCTCTATTTATAGCAAATTGAAGTGTTATTTGCACACTTGAAATTTTTTCCAAATTTAGCAATGCCATGTTCATGCTTGCATGGGCGTGTACAAGCCCATGAAGCAATGCAATTAGGTCCAAAACCAACCATGTTGAAGTCTGAATGAAGCTTGAATGGCATGGCAAAGTGAAATGACCAATTGAAGTTTTGATTTTGCCAACTGATGCAGGCCTGTTAACACCATGGGCAGCCCTAGCAAACTTCATCCAAAATGAATGAATGAGGACTCTTTGGAAAGCTTAGTGTCTGAAGCTAGCGGAAATATACCCGAACGTATCGCACGCTCGAACATACAACAGAGTCGCCATCGAACTTTATTTATCCCCAAAGGGAAGGGAAAACATCGATAAAACCCGGGGGAAATAGATATACTGGGTAAGAAAGTCGGTTATGCAAGGGGAAGGTATTAGCACTACAAACATCCCTGGTACTCCATGGGAACCGTTTTCATTATTCTCGCTTGAATAAGTGTTATCTAAAGATTACTCGCAAAAGAATGGGAAAGGGAAGGAATAGATAAAGTGCTCGGTGAGGGTTAGGGCCCTCATGCCTACGTATCCTCATAGTGCAATGAGGAATTCAAAGTTTCGTAGTTCAAGGAACTAGAGGCAAGAGGTGGAAAGGAGTGTGATCAAAGTATGATCTGAACCAAAGAATAATGTTGTTTGAACTCCAACAAGGGGTGAAAATGTGAACCCAAGAGTAAAAGCTGGTGTGAACCAACAAGTGAGGGCGTATAACACTTGTATCACTGTATTGGAATAACCGAAAAGAAAGGGTTGCCTAAGCACGACTGCAAAGTAAATAAGGAGATGTTCGTCTAAGCTACAGGGTCTGACAAGACGAACAAATCGGCTCTTGGTTCACAAAAAGGGTACAAGATGGAGCACAAAGGTATAATGTATTTGGCTCAAAGAATAGTATATCACATGAAGTGAGAGAAGGTAGTATACGAATGTATCATGGGATGAACGGAAGGAAGTGACCGAAGTCACAGAATAAAGTATCTAGTGATAAGTGACTGGATAAGTATTGTTTGGAATCGAAAGGTGAAAGTGTATTGGGATCCATAAGAGAAATGAGATTTCTACCATAGAGGGAAACAACGTTAACCGATACGTGGACTAGCAGGCCGCCACTGTAGGGTTTTGGCTAAAAAGGAAGGAATTAAGTGTTTGGGGTTGTTTGCCCAAACAACTCTAGGTAGAAATGTGGACTACATTAGGTGTCCTAAAAGGATGTATATGGAATTCCCAAGAAAGTATTTTTCGATGTCAAAGAGAAGGCATGTCACTGGGTGGATGATTGATGATCGAAGGTAGGTAATGAGTAGTGAAAGATATGAATGATGCCCTAAGGCGAAGGAGGAATAATTAGAAGTATGTTCGCCAAGGATTCGCATCCTCGTGCCTACGTATTCTCATTGTGAAATGAGAAAGTCAGAGAAATCGTAGTTCGGAACTACGAGAATAAAGGGAGAGAGATGTTTGTCTAAGCTACAGGGTCTCACAAGACAAACACACAAGGGAGGATTGCAATACTGGAACTACGAGAATAAAGGGAGAGAGATGTCCTTCTAGATGATTTAATTGATTTAAAACAATTTAAATCAACCAAATCAAATAAAATTCATATCTTTCTAAATACACAAAATAAAATGAGAACATGGAAATTTCTATTTATTTTTTCTGAATATTCTGACGAAAGAATAAAATTAAAACGACTAAAAATGAATAAAAGTCGGGTGAAATTTTGCTCGAAAAATTAAATTGGACGCACTAGAATGATCAACACGAAATATATTTATTCGAAAAATATATCGTTTCTTTTAATTTTGAAATAAATTTTCACCGGTTAGAAGGCTCAAACGGATTAAAATGCAATTGAAAAAATCATCGAAAAAGTATAACGAGCACACCAGACTGAACTAGGCGAACCATAGATTAATAATACTGACATCTACAAGTTTGATTTCAAAAATTTTATCCGCTGATTTTGCACGTACTTGAGGAATGATTTAACCGATTTGTTTGTATATTCAAGAATTTATTCCGACTGATAATGTCTCCAAGATGAGAATGTCTCCAAGACATTTATATAAGTGTTACAAAGTGATTGGGACTCAAAATATATAATTATATAACTGAAAAACACAAAAACGCAGACATATAACCGATTATACTAAACATGTAACCGATTATAGCTGACGTAAAAATAAATTTTCTTTTAGTGGTAATCGGTTACACTTAGAAATCAGTTACATCCTGTATTAAACGGTTACAACTATTGAATGACTTAAAAACACTTTTAACAATATTAAAGGTTGATAATCCTTATTATTCTCATTAATACACGGTTTTGCTTATTAAAAAAAGCATAACATTTTCAATATGGTTTTCTACATCATAAGCTCACCAAACCTTTCAAAGTACATCTCTCCTTCTCATTACAAACAAATACTCATCAATATCTTTAATTTAATGAAAGAAACCAAATACAGTTTTCAACAAACTTTAAAGCCAAAACAAACAATAACATATTGGAGTTTCTATGTAGTCCTCTCAAAAATATTATTCTGGTTGTCACGTAATTCGGAAAGATCATGCCTCAGATTTTTAACTAGATCAGTCACGTTCATGCAATATTTATCATTCATCTGCAAAATAATTTGAAATCATTCTTTTTAAAATTTTCTTTACTCTCTCACTCTATAGAAAATAAAATTTTCTTTACTCTCTCACTCTATATATATATATGAATCGGAAAAAATAAAATAAAAATTACCTGAGCAATGATTGTAACTTTAAGAGTGGAAGTTCCAAATGGCAATATGCTACTACTAGCAAGTGATAGATGAAGACTTTGAAGCAAGCCCATTATTTTGACCATAATATTCTTTTGTTTCTCACAATGGATTCCAATCATAACTTCCTTATTTATCACTCTTGCTTTAACCTTAGGTAGTTCTTTCTTGGAATAATCTTTATGCTCATCATTATCATTCTCTTTTGTGCAAGCTTGAGATTTCTTGATGAGTATCTCTGAATCTTTATTTTTCATTGTGTTTTGATTGTCCAGCTCTTTTATTTTCTCTTGAAGTTGTTTCACATAATTGATAGTTTCTTCAAGTATGTAGATCTTATCTGTCTATAAATAGGAAAAAACAATTATTTGAATTATATATAGCCTCGATTTATTTCACTAATAAATCAGCAACAATTATCAAAATAAATGTTGCAAACCAATTATCAAGTAATCAATATAATAATTAACTTCTAAGAAAATAGATAAATAAGTTTGTTAAGTAATACTACATTCGGTTTGTAATATAAAAAATATTTTTAAATTAATTGAATAATTGATATAATTAATTATATGAATTGACTTTTCAATGAATGTAAGTTGGATTAAAAAAATTATTAAACATAAATTATATTGTGATATTTAGGGGGATCTATTTTAAAATTATGAGTTTATAATATTTAAAAACCATAGATGAGTTCTGTAATTAATTGAAAAAATGAAATAATATAAAAAGTTAAATGAAGTCTAATTAAAACATGAGATTAATTAGTATACATTATGAATGTAAAAAGTTTTATAATATCAATTCATCACCATCATTTGTTTTATATTATTTTATAAATGGGTAAAATAAAAGTCAAAATTCTTTCAACATCCAACGTCTATGATTAATTCACGATGTAAAATTGTTTTACACTGCAATACATTTCAATTAAATTCTTAAAACATTTAAATGAGTGTATTGGATGTGGTGTCTTAAGTCTATATTTCTATTAAGCTTTAGAACAATATTTTTAATTTATTCATAATAATAATGTTATAAAAATTACATATATTAAATTTTTTATTATAAAATGTATTGATTAATTTTGTGATTTTTTTCTCAAATAATCCACCTAGTGTTGCCAATCCATTTCTAACTGATTACAACAATCAAACTGATATCATTTGATCTAAATGTCACTTCCCTAGAATCCTTGTCATTTTTTACTCGCATCCATCCACGTAAGGTATCGAGTCTCTCAATACTTCTAATTTTTCGCCTTCAGGTATGTTTCCGTCTAACCAACGAGCCAACTCATTTTGTAGTTGCTCGAAACGATAGTTGTTCCAGAAGAGTATCTCCATCGGAGGTTTATCTCTCGAATAAATCACATTTCCATAGCAGTGACGAAGATGAACCACGTTTGCAATATAATGAAAAGAGTTGTGAAAAAATGAATCACACAACATCTCTATTTATACAAAAAAAACAATTACACAATATACAGAGAAGTCAAACCAATTGACTCATCGTCTCATTTTTTGTGGGCGCTAATTGGATTAGCAACACCATGTGTTATAGCCAATTTAATTGGTGCACTCTCTTTAACATTAAGAGTAAATGTCAATTCATCTTACATCTAAGTCTTAACTTTTTTTTATTTTTAAAGTGAGGTAGTTTGAGAATTAATCTGAAAAGTTGACTATTTTTTTTTTTGAAAAAGTGGGTTATTTGAGTACAAAATTCTAATTTTATTATTAATTGATATACTAAAAAACTTACAAATATTGTAAATTAATTTGGTATTTATTTTTATGTACATCAATATTTTAAAATTTTATTTTATTTTTTTATCTTTTTAAATATTTTAAGCGGTCATAATTAAAATTTAGTGTATGTTTAATTTCTATTTTGAGAAAAACAATTAATTCTTGAGTTTAAAATTTGTTGGGACATCGATTTGGTATCAACGTGGGAAATACTTTTATATTTTTTTGGATTTTTCTCAATGAGCAACACATCTTGTGAGAGACACGTCATATATTCATCTAAAATTTTAAGGTGATAGGTGTGTATTTTCTTATTTATAAATGTTTAACTCTCCATTTTTTTAATCAACGTGAGACTTGCCCACACTTTGTTTCTCAAAGTTCTTAACCAACACTTCTTTTCTCTCAAGCAAAAAATATTTTATCTACAAACATTTGTATCGCCATTGAAACTCTTCAACGAGACACCTCTTATCCACCACCTGTGAAAAATACTTTCGATACAAGGAAGTCGGTCTCACACTTGCTTTTTCTCAATAGAATTAACTCTTACTTGTTTGATTTTTTTTAATTTTATTAAAATTAGAATTTATATTTTTGTGACATGTTTCTTTATTAACATTTATGTATTTAAATTGAAGTAATAAAAATTAATAAAAAATTAAATCAAATACCTTTTAAATTGTCTATCATTTGTACAATTTTTTTCAAGATTTTCCGTTATTAAAAATGGATAAAATAACTCCACTAATATTTATATTGTATTTAAATTAAACGAGTGTGAGATGTTCAATCTCTTATAGTAACTCTTTTTATATTTTCAAATAATATAGTATAATTTATATAACATTTAAAAATATCTAAATTATCAGATATTTTATTTTAATCACTTATAAAATGATACAAATGAATCATAATGATGAATTAATCCGCGTAAATTTTTTTACTTTGACGATGAGTAATACTACATAATTTCTCTTTTTTATACCATAATTATTACATTTCTTAATACGCGTGAAAAGTCAAAAACGACTTATAATAAAAAACGGAGGGAGTAATTAATCTTTTTATATAAGCCTAATAGTTAAATATATATTTTAGTTATTAATAAATGCATTGTAAAATACAAATTTTTAAGACCCGTCTTATCGAATATTGTTATCATTACATCAATCATTGAACTTTTAAATGATAAATAAAAATTGATAAGGAATTGTGCACATGGCAATTAGAATGGTAAACACTGCGACAGAAAGTAGACTCTGTCAACCTTTGCAGAACATGTTGCTATTGCTTTGTGTGTTTCTGTATGAAACTCTATCTTTGTTAAATCACGTGTGCTATGAATAGTGATTTTTTATATAATAAAATAAAATTAGCTAATAAAATATAAAAAATTAGTTAATAAAATGATTAAGTTAATTAATAAAAAATTTGATATTAAAAATAATTTTCAATAATGAAATAAATTTGGTTAACAAAAAATAAAAGTTGATTAATGAAGTGATAAAGTTGGTTAATTAATGTTCTATATTAAAAATATTTTTTAGTATTAAAATAAAATTAATTAATAATATATAAAATATTAATTAATAAAATTATGAAATTGATTAATCATAAAATTTTATATTTTATTATTATAATATTTCACTGTTCACCGTATTGTTGAACAGTAAAATAGAGTGTAGGTGTAATTTTTGGTGTCAAAATAAAAATTTAATATAATTATTATGGACTCTATTAATCTATTTGTACTGTTTGACTTATTATTTTATATTTTTAATGTCTCTCCATTTGTACTTGAATATTTACATGAAATACACAATAATTTGATAGAGACTAAAATAAAATCTCCTTTTTAAAAGTATTTTTAGAGTTAAAATGTATTTTATGATGGATGGAAAAATCATATAAACTAAAAATTCCAAATTTTTAGTTGAGGCTATGTCAACATTATGGTTCATATGGACATTGAGAAATAATATACGTTTAAAGGTGTATTATGTGTCTCAATTGATCTTGTAAGGTGGGAATAAGGGAATATTTAGCAAAGCTAAATATGAAATTGAGTGTGGTAAATGCAGCATATTTCATTCAACATAATGAGTAATAATTAATAATAGGAAGACAAAGATTGATATTTGTATGAAATGTAGATCATTCTCGTTATAGTACATAAATTATTATATAAATGTAAGTTTATGTTTGTCTGATAGAACAACCAGTAACGTAACAAAATTATTAGTTTTCCTTTATAATCAATTTAATCTTTCTTCTTCAGACATTTATATCTCTTCATATAATTCATTATTCATATACTATTTTCTTGTTCAAATTTAATGAAGGTTATATTTCATTATTAGAAGTCAAATTTTCGCCATAACTCCATCATATAATAATCAAAATAATATTTTGATTGTGACATTTAATAGGTTACAAAGATAGAGATTTAGATCATATATGGGTATGATTGACTTCAATGCCTATAGAATTTGTGAACTTAGAATAATGTATTTGATATGGACAAGAGAATTTGTGAACTTAGAATAATGTATTTGATATGGACAAGAGAATTTGTGAACTTAGAATAATGTATTTGATAGGGACAAGAGTACCTTGTACTCTACATAATCAAATATTCTCTTTTTAAATTTATTGAATATCTAATAAATCTCTTCAATTATTAAATGAATTAAAAAAACAGTTGTTTATAATAATGATTGGAGAGAATAATTATTATATTTTACTTAAAAAAAGATTTAAATCTCGAAAGTTAGGTTGTGAGTTTTTTATTAGAAATTATTTTGGGTCTTCACTCATTACAGATCCAACATTTTAAAAACTATTCAAAAATTTGAATTCAAATCAATTTTAAAATAACAAGTATGCAAAGTCGCTGCACCAAATAGCAAATATTATTGTTAAAGATTATATATATTTGTGATTTTGCTTGATATTTTATATTTTATTTTTAATATCATTTTTTTATAAAATGATCTTCATAAAAAAAATTATCCACACTTTTGATTTCTTCTGTTAACGACTACTTTTACAATTTAAGAAAAAATTTAGAAGGAGAGGTCAAACGTGTGGATGAAATTTTTTAGAAGGACCCTTCTTTAAAAAAAGTTTTTAAAATAATTAAAAATAAAATATAAGATATTTATGAGAATCACATACATATTTAATTTTATTATTATTTTATTTTATTATGAAAGATTTTTTTGTTCAATTTTTGTTCAGAGCCTTACTTATTGGAAATTGTGCTTTAAATTTAATATTCTCTCCGTTCTTTTTTTAAGTGTCACTTTTTGATAAAATTTTGTTTTTTTTAATAGTCATTTATAAAGTTCTAGCTAATATTAAATGCATTTTTGTCAAAGTTACCCTTGTGTAATTATTACATATAGAGAGAAAAAAAGTAAAATAAATTTACTAAATAATTAATAATATTATAGATAAAATAAGAATTATTGTTTAAAGAATAGCAATAATGATTAATTTTATTGTTAAGCTTAAAAAAAGTAAAAAAAATGACAAGTTAAAAAGAAACGGAGGAAGTTCAACTTTATAATTAATGTTTTTAATTGCTTTTTTCAATATAAATTTTTTATTTGTGGAATTTTTAATCTTTATCCTAAGAGCGTAAGTTAATATTATCCTTTAAAATTTTATGTTGTGATATTTCACAATTTTACTTTCCTTTGAATTAGTTTATAAAAAAATAAATGATTAAAAACTTCTGATTTCTCGAATTAAAAAAAATATAAGTTTTGATCTTTCAATTCTAAAAGTTAATTTTCTGATCTCTAAGTTTCAATGTTGTTTAGGTTTTAGTTCTCTATTCTATTTTGAGATCGATTCTACTAACGTGGAGATGCCTAACTCAAAAAATTAAATGACACCTCAGGAAAATTACAGCAATGCTATTCCTACACCCACTTTATACACCAATACTTACACCCTATATACTGTTCACCGTATTTATACGGTGAATTGTGTTTTTTTAATAAAAAAATATATTTTATGAATAGTATCATGAACAGTATCTTGTG
The DNA here is from genome assembly GCF_024323335.1 of Lathyrus oleraceus. Taxonomy (NCBI): domain Eukaryota; kingdom Viridiplantae; phylum Streptophyta; class Magnoliopsida; order Fabales; family Fabaceae; genus Lathyrus; species Lathyrus oleraceus. The sequence goes on along the minus strand of NC_066582.1, from coordinate 493,960,991 downwards.
AATAATATTCGTGAACAGTAATTTTAAATAGGAAAACAAAGTTGATTAATAAGATATAAAAAATTGGTTAATGATGTGATGAAATTGGTTAATTAGCACCCAACTATTTAAAATAATTTTTAGTGTAAAATAAAATTGGTTAATAAAATATAAAAAGTTGGTTAATTGAGATGAGAGTGGTTAATAAACATTCAGATATTTAAAATATTTTTTTATAATAAAATAAAGTTGGTTAATAAAATCTAAAATATTGGTTAATAAAAATATAAAATTGATTAATCATATTAATTTTAAAAATAATAATAATAGTTTTTATATTTTTATAAAAAACATTTATTACTATAATATTTCAAATACATTTATATCTATTAAAATATAAAGAAAACATAATATAGGTGTTATAGGAGAGAGAATTTAATAATAAAAAACTAAAATGTATTATTTATGGTGTAGGGGTAAGAAAGTGATATAAAAATATCATTTCTTGTAAAATTAACCTCAAAATATGACATAGATGGTAAACTAGTTCAGATACAAAAAGTTAGGTCAATTTGGAACAACTTAATTAATTATATAAGAAATAAATTTTTGAATACTTGATTATGAATCTATGATTTATCAATGATATTGTAGGTTGTATAAGAAAGTAACTAACCTTCTTCAATCCAGGAATGGTGGCAGAAAGTGCTATGAACCTCTCACTAATAACTTGTCTCCTTTTTCTCTCAGCCATGATATGATCTTGTATCTCAGATGAAGTTCTACGATTCTTGTTTGTTTTCTTAATTACTTTTGGTAACTCACTACTCTCACTGTGATTCAATGCTGTTGTTTTTAGATCCATGATGGAAGAACATGTAGCCATGGCACTATTAGAAGAAGGTTCCATAGATGAGTTTTCAAAAGACATAAGGTATTGAGATGGTGTTTGTTGTGAATTAGCATCATAATATTCTTGAGAAATGAAACAACTTGGTTCTTGCACATTCTCTATATCAAACCTATCTTCATCCAACGAGTGACCATCCATTTCCTGTAACATGTAAAAGAAAAAAACAATCATATTATATGTAGAAATTAAACATTATGTGAATATAGTATATTGAATATTGAATTAACTCATGTGTGCGTCTCATTACCAAAGAAGAAATCCATGTTTGCCATACATCTTCCATCCAAAGAAAACTTGTGAGAACTATATCGTAATAAGAAAACAATGACACACATATTATAATACTAAATATGGAATGTGATGCTTTTTGCTTTAACAGACCAACCAATGAACTTTTTTTTGGGATAAGATCTATAATCAACTTTTTTTGGGATAAGATCTATATGTCTTGTATTGTTTTATGCATGATTTCAATAATTTAAAGGTACTCCCTTTCTTTATAAGTGTTAATTTCTTAAGAAAAAAATGTTTCTTTTTAATTGTCACTTGCAAAATTTAAGATAGTATTAATTGTTATTTTGTCAAAATTACCCTTAGGTAATTATTACAGAGAGAGAAAAAATAAAATAAATGTAATATATAATTAAAGGTATTATAGATAAAAGAAGAATTATTGTGTGAAAAGTAACAACAATGATTAACTTTTTTGGTATGTGTAAAAAATAAAAAAAATGACACTTAAAAAGGAACGGAGGGAGTATATGAGATCAGTGGCGGAGCCAAATAAAAAAATTTGGGATGACCGCTAACATAAAATAAAGATTATAAATAAAATGCAAATAGTATTTTAAATAAAACATTAAAGTTAAAATAAATACAAAGTTAATTACTAAAAATTTAAATTACATGACTTAAAACTACCTTAAAGTAATGTTTTACGCGTTCCGAGTGACTTAAAATCGTCAATAATTGACTCTGAATTAATGCTTGCACTAATCTCCCTTTCAATATATACTGTCATGCTATCTCCAAGAAACTCATCATCCATCTTGTTTCTCAACTTAGTCTTAATAATTTTCATTGCTGAAAAAGACCTCTCAGTTGTGGCCGTAGAAACGGGAAGAGTCATGATAAGACGAAGTAGTCTATCAATCAAGAAGTAAGTTTCAGCCTGTCCAGATGCAACCAAACATGAACATAGTTCTTGAATAGTTGATAAATTATTCAAGTTTGATGCTTGACGAGTAACAAATAGAAAATGTTGGAGTTGAAATTGCAAATTATTCTTCTCTTGATCACTAAAATCCATAGGATAATATTTTTCAACTAAAAAATAAATAGTATTAATGCTAAAAGTTTTATATTCATCCTTAGGAGATAAAGAACAAGAAAGAGTTAACAAATCCATTGGCTGCTCACTGAATCTGCTATTCAACTCTTGTAACTATTTGTCAATGGTAGTGAAAAAGATTTCAACTTTAAAGTAATGTTGAATTGTGACTTGATTCTCTTCAAGACGGGAGCATCCAAATCTTGTTGTTGAATGAACATCATTAAGATCAGGAATCTCAATACCTTATTACAGTGTATAACTATATTTGTAAATTACAGTGTTATGAATTGGCTTAATAAACCTCATATAGATTATTTTAACACATCAAGAAAGAAGAACCCTAAAAATCTCAAAAACACAAATCAAGCAATCACTTTAATTTGTTACTTTTTATAAAAGAAGAATGAATAAATTTTTTTACCTGTTAGATGCCGATCACTTTAATATGTTCCGATTCCGGTGCCGGTAGCAAACCCATATGAGAAACAAAGGAAAGGTAGGAGCTTTTTACCTTATCTGTATTTTAACCTAACTTTGAATGAAAAAATAAAAAATAAAAAATAATTTTAATTTAAAATAAGGATGTTTTAGTAATTTAATATATATGAATTAAAAAAAAAGTTGAGGGGTGACCGTGGCCTTCCACGTTCCCCCTCAGTTCCGCCATTGTATGAGATTCACTTCACTAGGTGTGAAAGCATGTTATAAAATTTATTGTAAAATAATATGAACACGTTTAAGCGGAAGTTTAAGCGATCGAGTTAATTCCGGTTATTATTGTGTTTCTGGCAAGTTGTTTTGAGATTTTTTTAAATTTTTTCTCTTACCCTTTAATGTTATCGGTGGATGAATGTGTGAGTGAGATTAGGGAACTCAATACGTTTATATTTATAGCCCCATAACCATCAATGTGCAGCATTGAAATTCCATAATTTTAGCCAATAAAAGTACGATACGTTTGGTCTAAAACAGTTTCTTATGGAACATATAAAGGAGAGATTTTTCATTGATGTCATACTATTAATATAGAAATACTCTTAATTTCTATTGACATCATAATCAATGTAAAAATATTCTTACATTCTCCCGTATTGTTCATATAACGGAAACACTTAATAAAACAAAATATATGAATCAACGCAATATGTTTTCCGTGAGCAAACATTATCTTCCATGCATTAGAGTATTAAGTCTCTCTACTAATAATACTTATTCTTTGGTGGCATGCCTTTAGTCAAGGGATCGACAATCATCAAATCAGTGCTAATGTGTTGGATGACCACTTTATCATCTTTAACATGTTCTCTTATGGCTAGATATTTTATGTCGATGTGCTTGCTTTGACTTCCACTTTTGTTATTCTTAGCCATAAAAACAGCGATTGAATTGTCACAGTATAATTTTAGTAGCCTAAAAATATAATCGACAACTCTAAGACCATATATGAAACTCTTCAACCAAACACCATAAGATGTGGCTTCGAAACATGATACGAACTCAGTCTCCATAGTGGAAGTAGAAATCAATGTCTGCTTGGTACTTCTCCAAGACACATATCCAGCAGATAACATAAAAACATATTTCGAAGTGGATTTTCTTGAACCCGTCCGGCCAGCAAAGTCAGAGTCAGAGTAGTCAGCCACATCCAATTCACCGATTCGTCTGAACATAAGCATATAATCCTTTATTCCGTGAAGGTATCTCATAACCTTCTTTACAGCTTTCTAGTGGTCAATGCCCGAGTTACTCTGATACCTACCTAATACTCTGACAACATATGCAATGTCAAGTCTGGCACAAACTTGAGCATACATAAGGCTTCCTACACCAGAAGCATGTGGAATATCCTTCATTTGTTCCCATTCAAGGTCATTCCTTGGACATTGATCTAGACTGAATTTGTCACCCTTCACAATAGGTGTTACACATTGTCATACCCCAAAATTTGCCCGTTAATATTACAAGGCATTTCTAAGACACTCCAACTTATTTTTCAAGGCATTGATCTTAAAAGAACAAGGACCCAGCACACAGATGACAAAATCCAGGAAATGGCCTAAATTGGTTTGCTCGCTAAGCGAGCAATTCCTTCGCCTAGCGAACCCTTCGCTACGCCACTCGCCTAGCGAAGCTTGCGAATACCAGAAAATTCTGGGCTTCATTCTGAGCCCATTAGGTCATAAAAAGAGCATTATAAATACCACAACTTCAGTCAGAAAAAGGGAGGATGAAAACGGAAAAGGAAAACGGAGGAGAAAGGCAAACACCCACAGACAGCAAACCCTGGAGGCTAACCCGGAGAATTCAGAGTAACCCTAAAGGAAACCCTGAAGGAAACTCATCTGCCTCAAGGTTACCTCCGCCCAACTCAATCCGACTTGCCAATTCAAGGTTGCAATTCAATTGCAAACAGGTTTGCATTACTATTACCGCTTTATGTTCTTAATTTGCATGTGATATTATAATTGAATTCATAAACATATTTGAGGTTTTGCATGTGAGTTTAAGTGTGCCGGAATATCTTGAATGTTGAACCATGTAATTTCTATATTGGATGCCATAGAGTGTGCAACATGCTGAGATCGTACTGTTCTGAAATTCAAAACCCGCAGTCGCTCGCTAGCACATCGCTAAGCGAGCATGTAGCGAGAGTTCGCTAAGCCTTCGCTAGGCGAGGCAGCAGCGAACGTGACAGTCGCTGATTTTTCTGTTCTGTTCTATGCTTATCGGATCTGTTTTATTCTATGATTTTTCTGTTCTGTTCTATTCTGTCCTGCTGCTGTGTTCCTTTTGTTTGGTGCAATTCTCGATTGCACCCCCATTTGGTATTCTGACCTGTTTGCTGAATATTGTAAGGATTCACATACTCCCGGAGGAGGTAGATTGTTAGGTATTCCACTTTATTTGTGGGATACCCTTGTGGAGATTCATCCTAATTACTTAATTGATTTTAATATAATTATTTAATTGATTTTAATGTGGGGATTCATCCTAATTACTTAATTAATATGGACCTAACTACCTAATTACAACTACCTAATTGATTGTAAAATATTGACTTTGAATATGTGATCTTGGACCTCTCTTTGTTGCCCTACGGAATTACCGTATTACGGTCATGTCCCGCGAATGTGGGGATACACTTAGCAAAGACCCTTCGGTTAAATCATCATGTCCCTATAAAATAAATCATGGTCACTCGGATGTTGCCTGCGAATATATGATTTTGCCCCTCGATGACCCTTCGTTGTAGCCTACGGTTAAATGATGATCGTCCCTTCGAATGCTAAGGTATCCTTACAAATGTTGCCTTCAGTGACCAATCGATGACCCTTTTACATCCAACGGATAAGACTACTTACTTCTCAATAGTAAGGACAGTTTTACCTTCACAAGGATAGAAAATGCCCATAAAGACCTTGGGTAGGTATAACTCTTAATTGCCGACTCACAACCTAAAACATTTTTCATACATCACGCTTTGCAAAACATCTACTAGAAAATCACCACTTGATATACATTCGTACTAGAATCATTGCCAAGTTATATTTTTCTAAACCGCTTTCAAAATTAAACGAGATAAATACTTTGTATACATTCGTATAAGAATCATTACAAAGTTAAACTCTCCTTTCAAACATTTTTTAAGCAATTCACAAACACTTTTTCAGACAAACATAAGTGATCCAGCAATTAAGAGCCCATGGATAACCATGGATACAAAGGGTGCTAACACCTTCCCTTTGTATAATGTACCTCCCGAGCCCAAAATCTAAGTAAGGTCTTTCCTGTTCTTTTCCACCTTTCCTTATGGGATAAAAGAAAAGTCGGTGGCGACTCTTGCTATCCGCGACATTTGCTTTCCAAAGCAAAAACACAAAAAAAGTCAGTTCACCGTATGACACACATGGTGAATAATTTTTCATCTGAAATCTCTCTAAAACTTTGTTGATATAGGTCTCTTAAGACAAACCTAAAATTCCTCGTGATCTTTCTCTATGGATCTTAATGCCAATTACATAAGATGCCTCACGCATATCTTTCATATCAAAGTTCTTTGAAAGAAATTGTTTAACCTCATATAGCAATCTAGCAATCCATTATCATTAGTTGCTAGCAAAATATCATCCACATATAAAACAAGAAAACATGTCTTACTCCCACTAACCTTCTAGTATATGAATTGATAAATGATGTTCTCTTCAAAATCGATTAAAGTGATGAATTCATGGAACTTTAAATACCATTGGCAGAAGGCTTGTTTCAAACCTTAAATGGATTTATTAAGCTTGCAGACTAAATATGCACCATTACTATAGGAGAATCCTTCAGGTTGTTTCATGTAAACCTCTTCCTCTAGATCTTCTTTGAAGAATATCATTTTCACATCCATTTGATGTAGCTCAAAATTAAAGTTAGCTACTAATGCCATAATCGTACAAAGAGAATCTTTCTTTGATACAGGAGAAAATGTATCTATGTAATTGATTCATTCTCTTTGAGTAAACCCTTTAGCTACAAGTCTCGCCTTATATCTCTCGGTATTTCCTTGTGAGTCTTTCTTTGTTTTAAAGATCCATTTGGATCCAATGGATTTTACACCATCGAGCAACTTTACGAGATCTGGGACTTGATTAGTTCCCATATAATTCATCTCTTTAATCACGACCTTATGTCATAAGTTAGATTCTTTAGAACTTACAACTTGTGAAAATGTTTTAGGATAATTCTCGACTCCAATGTTACAGTACATTTCTTGCAAATACACTTCATAATCACTAGGTAATGCCGATCTTCTTATTCTAATAGATCTTCTTAATGTTGTTTCATTATTTTCTTGAGCGACATGTTGTTCAACCGGTTGCTGAATTGGTTATTCAACTGATTTCTCAATTTATTGCTCAACATTGTCTTGATTAATAACTTGATCTAATGAATCAACATTATTAACTTGTGAAATTTCAACAACTGGTGGTATTACACATGTTTGGGATTGAGGAGTGTGTATGATAATTAGTCTATCACTTGAAGTAGAAGGTTGAGATTCATTATGATCCAACACACAGACTCAGTCATGCAATTGGTCACCTCCATTAATGAAGTCATCCTCAAGAAATTTTGCATTTCTTGATTCCAGAATCCTAGTACTATGAGATGGACAATAGATCTATAATCTTTAGACTTTTTGGCATATCTAATTAAGTACCCGCTGATAATCCTAGGATTTAGTTTCATTTCTTGTGGATTATAGATTACCACTTTGGACGGGCATCCCCAAAAGCGTATAGGTCGCAAATTGAGTTTCTAACGTTTGAATAACTCAAAAGGGTTCTTTAAAACAACCTTGGTTGGAACTCAGTTTAAAATATGTACTTTCGCCTTTAGTGCTTCAGTCCATAAGAATTGAGGAAGTTTTTTGTTACTCCTCATACTTCTCACCATGTCCATTGAAGTCCGGGTTCTTCTTTCTGATACACCATTTTAGTCTTGAGTACCAGGCATGATGTATTGGGCAACAATATCGTGTTCTTGAAGAAACCTCGCAAATGTTCTAGGTGCTTGTCCATTCTCATTATATCTACCATAGTATTGTCCACCTCTATCCGATCTCACTATCTTTATTTTTTTACCACATTGTTACTCTACTTCAGCCTTGAAAACTTTAAAGGCGTCTAAAACTTCGTCCTTAGAACAAAGTAAATAGAAATACATATATCTTGATAAATTGTCTATGAAGGTGACAAAGTATTTTGGACAGATTACATCTATATAGGACAACAAATATTTGTATGTATGATTTCTAACAACTCGGTACCTCTTTTTGCACTTTTACTAGACTTGTTGGTCTGGTTTTTCTTAATTAAATCCACACAAGTCTCAAAATCAGAAATATTAAGATCACACTCCTTCATCCATCAATCTTATAATTCTCAAAATGGAGATTTTTCCCAATCTTTTATGCCATAATAGAGAAGAATTTTCATTAACAATACAACACTTCAACCCGCCAGTAACATTCAAGGAGTTATAAGCCATGTTATTTTTCAATGTAATTGAATAAAGACGATCAAACAATGTACCATAACCAACAATTTTGGATTTATTAAATAATGTAAAACCATTAACCAAAAAGTTAAATTCAAAACCAAAAGGCACAAGTCTTGAAACTGAAATTAAATTACTTTAAAAACTAGGAACATAAAAAGTATTTTCTAAATGCAAAATAAAACCACTACTTAACACCAAATTGCAAGAAACGATAGCTTCCCGGTGTAAGCTCTTCCTACCTCCTAAATGAATATATTGTTCACTTCCCACTGGCTTCTATAGATTTTGCATACCCTGCAAGGTATTTGATTTATAACATACAAACGGAATTTTAATACCTTTCTTGTCAAGCCAATTTTTGAACTTAGATCATTCTTTCTTCATGTGTCATTTCTTCTCTCAAAAGAAACACTTTGACTCTTTCTTAATGTCCGGTTTGACAAAGATCTTGTTTTTATCTTTAGCACGGTCTTTTTTCTTCCTTTAGGAGAAGGTCAAATTCACTTTCTCACCCTCTTCCATAGTTGCCCTTCCCTCTCCTTGAGCACACATGGTCACGAGTTAACTAATTGACCATTTCCGTATGTGTGTAATAAGAAATCTTAAAAGGGTCATATTGTTGAAGCAAAGTGCATAAAATAAAGTGAACCATAAAGGTTTCTGACATATCAAATTCCAAAGTATTTAACTGAGCCACAATGTCCCTCATGCGCATGATATGACCACACACACCTCTTATCCTAGTATGCTTTATGGGTAAGAATTTAATGATAAGGGTACTTGCCAAAGCCTTATCCGAAGTGACAAATTATTCGTCTATTGCTTTTATTAAGAGACAAACATTGTAATATTTCTCAATAGAATCCCTAATACCAACAGATACTTTGTTCTTTATGAACATAATGTAGAGGTGATTCGACCTCTCTCACTTTTCTAAAATATCAACCTGATCTAGGGTACTTTCCTCAGTGATTTCAGGTGGTTCAGGATTTCTAATGGCATAATCAGTATCCATCCATGCCAATTGAAGGAGAACTCTCTCCTTCCATACCTTAAAGTTGTCACCCTTTAATTCGGGAACATCACATTTTACATTAGAGTAACTAACAGGTTAACTAGCTACAATTTTTCATAAATTAAACATGATTATTAAGTATTATTTTAAATGTAATAACTATATCATGTTTTACCAATGTAAAAACACATTTTTACTAAATGAATCTAGAGACATACAACTTGTATGTGGGTTAAAATTCTAATTCTATTAGATTCATACTATCATGATAAAACTATCAAAATATGTTCCTTTTCTTAATACTTGTTGGTTAATTAGGAAATATAATTTGATATTTTATCCTAATTAATAAAAATATTACAAATTTCATGGGGGTATATTATATAATATATCATATGATTTACTATAAGAATTACTTTATGTGATCTTAATTTAAAATATGTAATCTCGATTGATAAGAGATGTTGCGGTTATTCTCTAATTATATAAGATCATATGGATCATTAAACAATATAACAAAACTATAATTCAGCCACGGAGGGGGAAAATTCCTATTTTATTTTATTTTTTTTATTTTAAAAAAAACTATTACATCGGTGTTGCTAAAGAATTGAGGGAGAAAGTAACTCAGTTTTGCCTATAAACGAATCTTTTTCATCCTTTTATAAAGTAACAACGCTCAAGATATTGTCAACACATCAATCCAAGAGAAATCCTCTACATCCAATCAGAACGTGAATGCCACAACTATATATCTTGGACATTACGTTGTGAATCTCAAGTATTTATAATGAAAACCTTTGGATTGAAAATAATAAAACTTAAAGAATCTTGGAAACAATCTCTTTAATAGATTGCAAGAGCAAAAAAAATTTAGTGTAAGATTGGTGTTCTTACATAATCTCTTATCTTATAACTAAAATTTATTTTATTTTTCTAACTTTTTTTTTATTTTATATCAGAAAAAAATCATTCAAAAGACATTGAGAATATATTGCATGCAAAAACCATTAAACTTGAAAAATGATGTGTACGCAACAAAAATCCAGCACTTGGTCTTCTCTGAGATTCAATGAAACGAGGATTCAATGATCTTCACCAAGATTGACACTGATGATGATGAATCTGATTCAGAATTCATCAAAAATTTGTACTTATAGATTAAAATGAAAAATGTAAAATAAGAAACTTTTTATTTTTATAAATCGAGAGGTAAAGTAGCGTGTTTTCAAAAATATTCAAATATGCAATTGCTGGTTATCGAACCCACTAACAGATCCTCACTTCTGATTTCATCCATTGAGGACTTGTGGAAATTATGTTCCAAAATTAACTCCCCTCAAGGTGCTTTAATCATCAAGGCAACATTAGTCTTCATGTTTCACCATTTGGAATGTCAGAAACTTGATAAAGCATCATGACAAAGCTCCTCGTCTTTAATCCACCATTTCGAACACCAAAGCTCAAGTAATGATGATATGTAATAACACTCTGCTTAAGTCTTACTCTTCCATTATTGACTTTAATATGATCAAGGAAATCAAAGTCCATGCCCAACATCCTCGTGCTCCTCAAATAAAAGAGGTGCTCTAACAACCTCCAAACAAATATTGGATCAAGTGTAAGTGTGATGGGAAATTCTCTGATCTTTCTAGTGGCTCTGGTTGTCTATATAAGAACTTCAAAAGTGACTTCTTGCTAGCCTTTGCTGAACCATCTCATTTTACTTCATCTTTGCATGTTGAGTTCAATGCAGTCTTTAAAACTATTTAGATAGCAAGGGATAAAGGTTGGACCAAGATTTAGATAAAGGGTGACTTTCTCTTGGTTGTTAAATCCTTTTCTAAAGATAATTCAATGCCTTGGAAACTTTATTTTTGTTGGAATCATTGTGAAAATATAATAGCAAATACGTCTTTTATCATTTCTCACATTTATAGAGAAGAGAATTCTTGTGGAGACATTTGGCTGACTTGGGCCGCACTATTCCTTTGTTAACCATTTTTTATTCCATTCCTTTAGGAATAAAGAATGAATTTGTAGAAAAACATGCTAGGTTTTCCTTTTAGTGGATTTACTTAGTTTTGAAAGGGTTTTGGCCTAGTCCCCCTCTCTTTTTTGTGTATCACCTTTTCCTTTTCAATATACAGCCTTTGTTTAAAAAATGTGGATTTTTGAATCATGTGTGGAGTGTGTTGAGATCATTATAAATTGCTTATTTATGGAGATATTTGAAGAAACCTAAAAAAAAAATAAAAGTTACAATCAATTATTCAAGTATCGTTGATCATCTTCTTACTACAATTTTATGAGTAATTATTTTAATTCTATTTCATTTTTTTTAATATTATGAGTAGCTAAATTCTTTTTGAATTTGATTGAAATATGTAATTTATGAGGAATATTTTATGCAATTGATTTCTCATGATTATTCATAAGTCATTATTTAGAAGTGTTTCTTAATCCACTTATATGTCTTCTCAAATTCAAAAAAACTCCAAAAGAATTTATACCAATACTTCTTTAAGTTTCTTAATACGATTCTTAACCTTTCTCTTTATGTTCATCTCGAAAGTTCTAAAGATTGTAGAGACAAGAACGATAGACATACATATTTATAACTACTAAAATTCAATGGATCCTTAACGAGTCCAAAATAACAACTAATTAATGAATGAATCTACAAACTGAAACAACCAAGCCTGGTACATTGGAACCGGCTAAACCAAACTTGATGCCTAATGGAACTGAACTTCCCTTCAAACCCAAAACGTGTTGTCGATCGATCCGCCCCCGCCCCTAGAGTTGTGTCAAAGACACTCAAACTGCCGCCATATTTCCCATGCAGACGAACATATATATATATTGTTGACTTCCAACCAACCTAGAAACCGCCTCCTCCACGGCTTTCGGTGCAGCCAACAACCATCCAGACCAAACTCGTTGCTTCGTCGTCTCGTATCGATATTTTTAGTACTTTTCGGTTTTCTGATTTATGTAAATCTTGAAATAAGATTTCTTTTTCTTTACCACTTAAGGTTTTAAGACATACTTCTATGATTCTTCACCTTTAATTTAAACACTGGTGATGTCAATTTTCCCATAAACCACCTTACTATTCTCTCCGATTTGAATCATCATTCAAAAGCTTTGTTAAAGTTCAAGGAACGCTTGAACCTTGATCTCGCCACTTGCATTCGCTTACTTCCAACCTCCTTTTCATGCTTAGGTAATCTAACAAGTCCACAAGCATGATTCTTCAACCATATTTGACTCCACCTACTTTCAAATTCCTCCCTAAAGATCCATGTTTCTATGTTTTTCAACTCTCTAACCACATTCAATTCCAACAAAATCGTAACTTTGAGATGGTACAATCTCTCTTCTTACTTTATCATGAGTCATAATAATAAGATGTCTCTATAATCGTTCCCTCACTACTACTAGTATCCATAACAAAAACATCCACCTAAAATTGAGTCTTCTCCGCCATAGTTTCTAAGAACTTCATCTATAGGTTTTTACTTTTCCTCCTCTTATGGGACTCATTGAAATTAATACATCTGCAAATGATGAACTTTGATCCTCTAGGTTCAACTTCCCATAACTCATAAAGTTTTCCACCATATGGATAAAAATTGAATACACATTTCATAACCTTATAATCAAGTTGGATAAGCTGGATTTGCGCAATATAAAATTATTTTACGACCTTCAAAATAGAGTATATTACAATTTTCTAATAAAAACCTCCATGAGTATTTCAAAGTTTATTTCTGTAAGTGAACATTTACTGACCAAGTAAGTTACTTTGTCACTTGCCTCAATCTAAAAACTCATTGGTAACTCAGTGGTTAAATATATTTTATCTCATGTCTTTTGCAAAAATAATTAAAATGCTCGAAAAGAACCTCCAAACATCTAACATGCCTTGAACTTAAATCTCATAACTTGTTCTTGTCAGGAAAGTCTTCACTAGCTAATGATAAATGAACAACAACATTCGAACCTTCTAAAATATATAACCCACATATTTTATACCCTTTAGCCATGCTCACTTCACCATGCAAAATCTTTAACACCCTATATTCAAATCTAGTGCAATAACTTAGATCATCAAACATGATTATGTATAAAAAATTTGCACGAGCTCTAGAAGATATCTAACATTGTGTATAATTAAATCACGATCATCAAACATTTTAAGTTTGACCTTACCAACACCATAAACCTTGCAGATCTATTTGTCACCAAGGTGAACTAGTCACCTTCCTGTAGCTTCAAATTATCAAAGTAATTTTTTCTTAGACATATGTGGAAAGAGAAACCCAAGTACATGATCCAACTCTCTTCACTCTTAAAAATCGATAACACTAATTCATAAATACTCTCATAACTATTCCCGTCTAAGGCAACTACAATGTGAAAAACAAAATCATTATTGCCCCTTATTTCAGGATAATCGCTCAAGAAGTGACCTACTTTTTTGACAAGTGAATCATTTTAACCTTGACTTGTTAAACCTCTTTTATTTGGACATCCCTCTAGGCTCATTTCCTCTTCTATCACCCGTTTGGACTTCATTCAAAGTAGTTGTAGCTTCCTTTCCATAAATAAGGACATCCTTTAAGTGCTCAAAGGATCTGGTTAATGATCTTAACAAGAGTAAGGCATTATCCTCATCATAAATCTTCACCTCAATATTCTCCAATCATCAATGATCTTGTGAAATTATATCAACTAATCCACTATGGATTTTTTCTCTACCATTTGAAATGAGTAGAGTTGTTGTTTTAGAAAAATACTTGGTCATATAAAACGATTCAGTTTTTTCCCACATCATAACCAATGTTTCCTCCTTAGATACTTCCATTATAACTTTGTTATTTTAGGCATAAGATAATTTCATTTTTGGTCTTATCCACCATCTCGATCTTGTTTTCATGTATTAGATCTGAAGGCATCGACCCATACAAGGCGATCATGGAAGAGAGCTTGGAAGATGCTCATGATAAATGATGTTTTATTATTTTTGTGTTGTTGTTTGTGCTATTGTACCTAGTTGTTTGGTTTGTTTCATGTATTTATCTGCTCTCAAAGGTGTTTCCAGCCAAAGTTACCCTTGTTCTACGCCTTTCTAATTAAAACTCTTATGATGCATGATCATATCATTAAATCAATGTGTTAAGTCCCCTCTCTGATCCTAACATAAATGCATTGACAACTCAAGTAATCCCCTATCTAGATTACATAACACCAAAATCACAAAATACACATTATTAATCAACAGTGCAACGCAAGCATACTAATAATTCATCTCAATCGAATTATATCTCAAATATGCAACAATACAACAAAAATAACTCAAAATAATCAACATTCACTCTCAACATACTCCACATATTCAAGATTTACTTCGTTAACCAATTATAATTAACATTCTCAACATCATAATATCATCATAAGATAACATCAGCAAGTACACACAATTATCATTAATTATTCATGTTATTAAGACACATAATCATGCTTAACCAAACAGTACAACATATAAGCATCTCCAACATAACACAACAATCTCATTTAACCACATCATTAATATTCACTATGAAAATCATAAAATTGGCTAAGAAAAATCATTTTTTCACATGGCATTTAGTAATCATACAAAATATAACTTAAATACTGTCATTAATCAATAGTTCTACGTGTTAGCTCTCCAACGCTTCAAACGACACCCGATTTGGACTTTCAGGGCCAATGTTATGACCAAAACGATTTCGACCGAAAAACACAAACAACGGTTCTCGCGCTGAGTGCACCCCTCCCAGGCTGACCGCGATCCGAACAGACAAAATGTAGAATTTTCTATGTTTTTCATCGTTTGAGGTCTTTCGAACCTCCGATATTTATTCCGTAAAAACCCAAACGCTCAGAAATTATAACCTATGCAATACCCTAATCATCTCAAGTTAATTCACAATTTTAACACAATTAAAACATCAAATCATTAATTTAAGATTATGCCTAAAACCTACGAAATTGCAACAATGATGGAAAACACATCAAGTATCAAAATAGAAAAACCAGTCATGAATAGTGCATGAAAATTCATCAATAATTATCAAAAAATCTCATAACACATCACATATAATCAAAATTCATCCATATCACACATTCTATTTGAGGTTAAAGACTCATCTACCTTACCCCTCATGCATAAGCCGTTATTGAAGGTTATTCTCCCCCCTACCTTAGATTTCCGGTAAGCAAGCTCCCTAATCAAGTTTGGTTCTTCCCTCCTTAAGCCCTATACTTGTTCTTCACACCTTTGCCTCTTTCTCCAAAACTTCTATTTTCATGTTCTAATCTCAAAAACTCTCTACTGATCCCTTTTTATTAGAAACCTAACCTCTTTTTAATTTTTTATCTCCACAATATCCTCACTCATTCTCCTATTCACCAAATACCTCTCATTCATCTACTAACTCTAATTTCATCTATTTTTATTATTTACTAACTAATTTAATTATTTAAATTATCTAAAATATTATTTAAATTCTATTTGCTTCTAATTACTCTATCAGTCCACCAAACTCTCCTTACACCCTCCCATGACCCAGATACTCATACAAGAATCATAATTTATTTATTTAATTAACATAGCTCAATAATTAATTAAATATACAATTTTATAAATAAACTAAATTGGGGTGTTACACTTAGCATATTGGCAATGTTTGAAAACGCCTTCTAACTAGTTACAGAATGTCGGTGCTCATGTGAATAGTCAATATTTGGTCCTTCAACTTATCTATGGCCTTACTAATGCATATCAGGGTGTTGCCACCTTGATTCAATGAGCAATTCGGTCCCCTCCTTTCACCAGGCCCATTCCATTCTCACATTGGAAGAATCCGATTTAGCTAATATGATACCCACTTATTCTCTTGCCGCTTATCTTACCACCCAACTATGTGCTTTTGATAACTCATCCTAAAACATCAACCTCCGCTCAGGCAACCACTCATGTTCCCCCAATACTCAGAATTAGGATGGTAATCATTATAACCATTATCGTCTTCACGGTGGTAGCACCAAGGGTTCTCCTCCTTGACATCAGAAACATCAGTATCCCTCTTACTAGCAGTGGAATTGGACTCTGCCACCGTGGCCCATGCCTCTGTGCCCGTATCCTACTTTTCGGATGACCTTCCATTTTGCTCCTCCCCATCAACAGGGAATTCTGGGCCAGCATCCTCAGACTTACGCTACCACGACTTCACCAGTACCCACTGACTTCACACCTAAATGCACATTATGTCTCTCACAAATCTAGACGACACATGGTACATGGACACATATTCCTCTTTCCATATAGAGGCGTCACAAGGTAATCTCTAGTCTTATTCTAATTTGAGTCACTTAAATTAGAAATTGTTTGTTAGTAATGGATAAATGATGACTTCTCGGCAAGTGTACTGATACTGTCGAAGTAATAAAAAGATGGAATCCATAAGGAGTGCCTCAAAGCAAGACAAAATGTGTGCAATTAAGAAAAACTAGTAAAAAGGGAGGGGGTTTCGAGTTTCAGTGTGAAAAGGAAATAAACGAGTAAATAATGTCACAAAAGCGGCCAGGTTGTGTTGTAGAATCCCTTATTCCTCTCTTGTAGATGTTTAATACCCTGTATGAATGGTCTAATCACTATAACCTCACGACGAATTAACAAAACCGTTATAGCTGATCACTCATGAAATAACTCATTAACCACTACTAGTAGCTTTCTATTCCTAGTCCGCCAATGTAGGCAGGGTTAGGCGATGTCTAGCACGTTAATTCAATAAGCCACTACTCGGGGTCTCCTATCCCTATTCAACCAGCGTAGGTACAACGGTTTCTCCTAGGTCTAACATATAGACTAATTGGCAGTATTCCCTATGTGCCCAAAATCATATTAAAAGAGTATCTCGCATAAAAAGCATTACAAACAAAAGGAAATTAAATAAAATTATAGATCAATAGGTTCATACAGTGGTCAAATCAACATAGAATCTAACAGTTGAGAAATAAGTTCATCATAACATAACTTAACCTTGAAGAATTTAGCTACCTCATAGTGTAATTAAAAATACCATAATTAATAACAATGATAACTTGAGAAGTCCCTTGAAGAGATGGCCTCCAATATCTTCAAATGCACCAAAAATCACCACTTGTGCTCTTTAATCCGTGCTTCAATCTCCCAAAATTGTAAGCCTTGTGAAAGTGCTGAAAACCCTCTTTTAAAGGCGTCAGAATGGACCAGAACACGTCAGAAAAAGGCCCATAAAAGTGACCATTGCATGCACAATACTCTATATTACGCACATGATGCTGCTTTTTCAGCTCTATCGCATACGCGATGCTGCACGATGGTGGATGTGATTATTTCTGAAGCTTCACTCTTTTTTTGCTCCTTTTTCGCTTAAATTTTAACTAAGTCCATAATTTGCACACTTACTATTTTCCCCTCATTCTTCCTCAAATTTGCTCGACTTTTACTTATTTTGCTCCAATTCTTCGACTAAATATATGCAATGATGGATTGTCATCACAACCTCAAACTTGAATCGTTGCTTGTCCTCAAATAGCTTGCCTACAATTGTACATTTTAACAGATAACAAGTCAATTAATAACAACCGAACATCACCAAATTAAGTATTTCTTTTACCTGACCATGTTCTAGCTCCCAATTTCTAGTCGACAAATTCAGAAAATCTCCTCAACATTGACGAGTACTCAACATGTCTCTCAACTTACTATAACTCTCTCAATGGATAGGGTGATCACTCAATCAACATGAAAAAACAATTAAACTTAACTTGATCATGTTCTAATAGAGTTCATCATAGAAATCACAACACACATGTTAGAGGACTTTTCAGGTTGTAACTTGGCTTATGTTAGGGTAGGATATTTTTAGGAAAGTAGGTTTAAACCTTTGGAGTTAGGTTTTTAATTATCCTTCATTCATCATACCTTTTTGTTAGTACTAGAAATTTGTGATCCTTCTTACAATGTCATTCTTTTTCTTTTCTCACTCATTCATTTTTTTGAAGTGTCTTTTTCCACATCTTTTTCACAACAAATTTTGAAATTTTTGGATCATATTCTCTAATACCCCAACCCCAAACTTAAAATATTGCTCACTTCCAAGAGCAACCCCAAACTTAATCTTTTTCATAAAGTCTAAGAACTATACTTCTACCAAACTCCAAAGAGAGGGTGGAAATAAAAGATCTTTCGAGTAATATGGCTAAGAATTTAAGGCTACGTCACCGAAAGAAAGGCTTAGGCTCAAACTGTTTAGTAAAGGATATACCTATTACTACAGGCTGGTTTACAAAGGCTCAAAGTTATAAGCAAAAAATTGCCTCAGTGTGTGTTGGTCAAACCAGATAACTTAATCAGAAAAAAATCAAACCAGATAAAGGAATAATGCATGGATACACTCATAAAGAAAGAAAAGTGAACAATGGAAATGTTTGGCTTAAACCTTACTAGATGGTGTATCTATAGGTTGAGTACAAGTCCATTGATTCTTTTCTCATCCTTCGCCTTCAAGTTGCTAGTTTATATTGTAATAATCAAGTCTATTTTGGACCATTTGTTCAATGCTAAAGTGCTAAACTTGCAATCTAAAAAAACATAAACAACTACCAACTTGTTTATTAAAGACAAATGAGATCTTCTTGGAAAAATTATGCTTGAGTAGCTACTTCCTTTTGGGATGGTCTTGAATAGAAATAAGATAAATTCTGCAAAACAAAAATTAATTAAAAATTAATGGGTTGCCTCTCATCCAGTGCTTCTTTTACGTCAATAGCTTGACGCTCAATACTCAAAACATATTAGGCGCAAGGGATACCCTCATGCCGACAAACACTCCTTTTTTCATCTTCTTTTGAACTTCACTACCTTTCTATTTCAATTGATAGCAAGTATCTATATCTTCCACATATGGTGTCCATTGATAAGCATGAAACACCACCTCCTTGCTAAACTTCAAAATCAATTCACATGTCTCCACATCTATTTTTGCTTTCCCTGTTGCCAAGAATGGTTGTCCGGGAATAACAGCTCCTCCTAAAGTCCCTTTTGTATCCAACATTACAAAATCCACAGGAAATACTAGCCAGTTGACATGTACTAACACGTCACATAAAATACCAACTGGTTGAGTAGAAAATGAGTTAGCTAGAGTGAGAGTCATGTTACTCGGTGTGATCTCACCCACTTCCAATTTTTTTACCATTTTTAGTGGCATGACATTTATTCTATATCCAAGATCATATAGAGCATGTGTAATATTCACCTCACCGATATTGCAAGAAATAATAAACTTACCTGGATCTTCTGATTTTGGTGGTAAAGCTTAAGGTATTACCACTTCCATCTTTTCAGTCATGTTTACGTGTTCCTTGACCCCTTTCTCTTTTGTTCCCTTTAGTAATTCCTTCATAAATTTAGCAAATTTAGACATGAGTTCTAAAACTTCATGGAATGGAATACTTACCTGGAGAGTATCTAGATTTTCCTTGAACTTTACAAACATCACTGATTCATTCTCTTGAACTGGTTTCTTCTTGATTATGGGGAAAGGTGGTTTAATGTAATCCGATAAAGGATGATTTGGTTCAGTCAGGATTTACTTCTTTGTTCTTCTCTATGGGGAGTTTTATCAATGAGTTTATCAAGGGTGACTCATTTTTCCTCTTTGTCCCCTTGATTTCCCCTCTCTTCTCTTTCACTCACAACTTATTTAATTATCTCCTTGTTACCTTGTTTAATAATTACCCCTAAACCTGTTTCAACAACCTTGTATGTTTCATTCTTCGGATTGTCTACAGTGTTACTCGGGAATCCTCCACTAGAGATAGGAAAATATGTTATTTGTCTAGATAGCTGACCAATCTTCATCTCCATATTTTTTTATAGATTCATCCTGGTTTCTACTCATTTCCTCACGGTTCTTATTTATCTGATCAAAGCTACTCTGAGTGACTTTAATGAAATTCTCCAAAGTCTCTTCCAACTGTGATGGCTTTCTCTGAAACATAACTCGTTGGATTTGTGGAATCTCTTAGTTGACATTGGAATTCTGATTATTTCTCCAACAAAAATGTGGGTGATCTTTCCAACCCAGATTGTACGTGTTGGAATATTGGTTGTTCTTTTGAAAATTAGCAAACTGGACCTCCTCAATTGTCCCTTCCAACGAACATCTTCCATTCACATGCTCACCTCCACATAAATCACACCTAAGTGCTTGTACCTGACTTACATTAGCTTTTCCTAAGATGCTTTCAGCTATCTTTTAATTCAACAATTCAATCTGAACTATAAGAACAATATAAGTATCAAGAGGTAATGTCGCTACCGGGATTTCGCGATAATGACACAGGGACTAAAGAGATGCCAAAGAGAGGCAAAGTCAGAAGAGTCGCCACCGAATTTTATTTAGTTTACCTCTATCGGAGAGGAGAGGGGAAATAGTCGATAAAACCCTCGGAAAAGAGACGCGCACGGGAAGCGCTAAAAGAGAATAAGGAATCGGTCTCGCAACCGAGATTTGGGTTCGGAAGTCGGTTACGTAAGGGGAAGGTATTAGCATCCCTTACGTCCATGGTACTCCATGGGAACCATTTGGGTTATTTTACATACATAGAATTTATCTATTATTGTTTTATTTTCAAAAGAATGTGTGAAAAGAAGGGGGTGTTTTTGTTATTATAGTGCTCGCCAAGGATTGGGGCCCTTGTGCCTACGTATCACTCATTCGGGGATGAGGAGTCAGAGCTTCGTAGTTCGGAGTAGAAAATGTTTGTGTGTTGGTTGATTTTACCTTTGAAAAAAAGGGTTTTCGGGATGATACCCTAAGGCACAAAAATGAGTTTGATGAGTTGTATTATTTTTACCTTGAATAAGAGTTTTATGAAATGAGTGTTTGTGATTATATTGTACTAAAGTCTATGGGCGGAGGTGATTATTCTAGACAACAAGCCAAGCGTCTTGCATCCAAAATAATCAGAGTAAGGGTAGGAATGCTCCATTCTTACTCATTCTCCACCATTTAAGGCTCGTGGCGCACAATAATAATCGTAATTATTAAGTATTTTTGAATTTGGCTAAGAAAATGCCACTTGACATTGAATCAAGGGTTTATTTTATTTTGATTATGAAATTTGGCTTATGCAACATGAATGCAAAGTAACCAACAAGAAATTAAAGAGTCTCATTGTAAGGTAGTCCAAGAGAAAGCCTTTTGTGTGCAAAAGTGACCTAAGCTAAACAAAGGATAATGGTCTTACAAACATGTCCCCCTAAGGTGGTGCCATGATGCCATTCTTACAACATGCATGTAAGTTATGGATGAAAATCCAAGTGTTTACAAAGTATCACAAAGAGTAAAGGAAGGCTTCCAAGCAAAGGTCCTAAGATGAAATCCTCTAAGTCCAAGTTGATTAAGAGTAGAGTGAATATTTTTGGTCTTACCATTTTATCATGTTTTTGTTATTTTTAATGTATGATGACAATAAAATAAATAACAAGTAAATAAACATGCATGATGAGTTTGTACAATGATGATGATAATGAGTACTTGAATGTAAATTACAAGGTAATGACATAAAAGTAAATCACAAGATAAACAATGACAATATCACAATAATAATGGTTAGTGAATGTAAATGACATAAAATAAACCACAAGTTAAT
This sequence comes from Lathyrus oleraceus, assembly GCF_024323335.1. NCBI lineage: Eukaryota > Viridiplantae > Streptophyta > Magnoliopsida > Fabales > Fabaceae > Lathyrus > Lathyrus oleraceus. Next base: position 493,938,944 of record NC_066582.1, on the reverse strand, counting down.
GGTAGCAAAATCGCAATAACAAAGGTTAATGATAAAAAAGGTTAGTGAAGTATAATTAGTGGTTAGTAATATGTACAAAATGAACATCTTGAGGACTATTTTTCATAGGTCAAAAAGACTCAAAATATGACACATTAAGGGATAGCTTATCATTGATGCAAATTATTGAAGATGATTGAAAAATCAACTAACAATAGATTTGTAACAAAGAAAGTTATGCAACCCTAAGTCCATCTATCAATATTATGATTTGTTCTCTTTATTTTTGTTTTTACTCCTCTTTTATTTAGCAAGATAGTAAGAGAGTAAATAAATTAGCATAATGTAAATGATATGGTTAGATAACAAAAAACATAAACATAAACATAAACATAAAGTACTTGAAATAAAGTGAACAATAAAATAAATTGCAAGGAAGTAAAGTGAAATAATGTAAATGTTAGGAGTTAGTAGTTAGTGGTTAGTAGAATAACAATAAGCAAATAGAATAACAAGTTAATGTAAAGAAAATGGTTTCATCTATGTATCAAATGACTCAAATATGGTTGGAATAGAGGCAATCTATCAATGCCTCAAAGTATCATGAATGATCTATTGATCAACCAAATAAATGTAACAACAAGTTAACAATAAATATTAAATGATAACAAGAAACAAGGTTTGATTGAAAATAGTGGATAAAAAGTAGTAAGAGCAAAAAATCTCCAAAAGGGTGTAAACCTAACAAAACCCACTTGTCTCAAAGTTGACTCAAATCTCTCTCAAAACATAACCCAAGAGTAAAAACTCATTTCCAAACACAAAACGAAACCGAAAATGTCAAGGAGTTTAAATCCAAAATATTACCAAGATTGTGGTGTCAAAACTAGGTTGTTGTTGTGTTTGGGTTTGAGAATGAAGCAAAAAGCTTGGAAGAGGGTGGCTATGGTTGTTGTGGTAGAAAAATGGAAGGGAAGAAAGTTATATGTTTATGTGGTGGTGGTGAATGATTATGTAAGTGAAGGTTACAAGTTTGCTACTGTTGTTGTGTGGAGATGGTGGATTTTTTACATGGTGGTTGGGTGGTTCAAAGAAGAAAAGAGGGTTTGGGTGAGTTAGGGTTTAGGTTGAAAAGAGGTAGCTTGAATGTGATTTGGGCAGAGATTTTGTGGCTTTCAAGCTTGAAAAATAAGTGGGGATATTGTTCTATTTATAGAGGAAACAAAAGGGTTGAAGTGGGTGAAAGAAAATCACTTTGTGGTGAAAAAACAAAGTTACTGTTGTTGTCTGCGCAGGTGTAATCGATTACCATGATTAGGGTAATCGATTACACCATCCAAAATGGCCTGGAAATCAATTTTTTGTCTGTGTAATCGATTACCATGATTAGGGTAATCGATTACACAGTCCAAAATTGATTTTTCCCTTATTTTGTTGGTTTTTTCCTCCAGAACTTTAACCGGATAACCCCAGTTTTTCCCGGGTGTAAACACCATGCCTTGAGTCTGTGTAATATGTATTTGGTTATGAAATTTCAATGAAATTGTTATGATGAAATAATGAATACATGCATGGGCAGTAGGGCCATGGATCAGATGAAAGTTGTATCGGGATAGGGTGAATTTTTGGGTATGACAAGTAACATACCTTTAAGCGTGCCACTAGTTTCAAGCTTAACCGACCTTTCACTATTAGAATATTACTCATTCATACACATCTTCTCAATGAGGTCTTTTACTTGTGATTCAGTCATTTGGTGGATAGTACCACCTGCGGAGGCATCCAACAAAATTCAAATTTGACTCTTGACCTTTGACGAAGTTTTGCATCTGCTCCATATTATTCATGTTATGATTTGGGCATCTACGTAATAAAAGCTTAAATCTTTCTCAAAATTAACTCAATTTCCTACTTCTCAAAATTAACAATTTATGCTCGGTGCTCGGTAAACTGAGTAGTAATACAAAATCTTTCAAGGAATTTATCTTCTAATTCCTTCCAAGTCTGGATTGTTCCATTCAGAAGGAAAAGTAGCTAATCTTTCTCCCTTCAAATAAGTGAGAACCCAAACAACCTCAATTTAACCCAGTCTTAAGTGACATCAGTAGGTTTTCATATTGAAGTTGTTTCATAGAAGTAGCTAATCTTTCTCCCTTCAAATAAATGCACCCATGGATTTCTGATCGCATTTCCATCGAACAAATTTTCTCTTAAACCTGAAAGTACAAAATTTTTAATATCAAAATTACCAGGGTCTGCCGGTACAAACTCCCTAGAAACATGTCCTTCATTAGTTTGTTTACAGTAATCCCCCATAGTGAGGGATTGTGAAACTGCCATGGCTTATTCTTCAGAGTCAAAAGAACTTGATAATTGCTCTTCTTCTGGTATTCCTCCATCTATAGCTGCTTCTCTAGCAACTTTTCTGAGAGCACGTGCGGTTTTGTACATTTCTGGATCAAATGGAATTAATATTAATCATGAACTGTGCATACACAAATAGAAAATACCTCAATAGCACTATGATAAACAAGAAATAAAATAAGACTACAAAATACTAAAAGAAATTGCACAAACATCGCCTTGTAGAAAAATCAACAGTCCCCGACAACAGGGCTAAAAACTTGATGACTTCTCGGCAAGTGTATTGATATTGTCAAAGTAATAAAAAGATTGAATCCACTAGGACTGCCTCCAAGCAAGACAAAATGTGTGCCATTAAGAAAAACTAGTAAAAAGGGGGAGCTTTTGAGTTTCAGTGCGAAAAGTAAATAAACGAGTAAACAATGTCACAAAAGCGGTCAGATTGTATTGTAGAATCCCATATTCCTCTCTTATTTATGTTTGATGTCCGATATGAATTATCTAATCATTATAACCTCACGGAAAATTAACAAAACCGTTACAGCCGATCCCTTAAGAAATAACCCACTAACCACTACCAGGAGCTTTTTATTCCTAGTCCGCCAATGTAAGCAGGGTTATGCGATGTCTAGCACGTTAATTCAATAAATCACTACTCAGAGTCTCTTATCCCTATTCAACCAGCGTAAGTACAACAATTTCCCTTTGGTCCAACACATAGACTAATGGTCAGTATTCCCCATGTACCCAAAATAAGATTAAAAGAGTATCTCACATAAAATGCATTACAAACAAAAGGCAATTAAATAAAATTATAGATCAATGGATTCATACAATGGTCAAATCAACCTAGAATCCAACAATTTAAAAACAGGTTCATCATAATACAACCTAACTTAGAATAATTTAGATACTCATAGTGTAATTAAAAATACCACAATTGGTAAACACTGATAACATGAGAAGTCCCTTGAAGAGATGGCCTCTAATGGCTTCAAATGCTCCAAAAAACACCACTCGTGCTCTCTAATTTCTGCTTAAATCTCCCAAAATTGTAACCCTTGTGAAAGTTCTGAAAAACCTCTTTTAAATGCGTCATAATGGACTAGAAGCATTAGAAAAAGGCCCAGAAAAGTGACCATCGTGCACACGATACCCTACGTCGCGTGCGCGATGCTGCTTTTTCAGCCCTATCGCGTGCACGATGTTGTGCGATGGTGGATATGATTATATTTGAAGCTTCACTCAATTTTTCCCCTCCTTTTCACTCAAATTTTCACTAAGTCCACAATTTGCACACTTAGCTATTTTCCCTCATTCTTTGGTCATTCTTCCTCAAATTTGCTCGACTTTCACTTGTTTTGCTCTGATTCTTCGACTAAATATATGCAATGATGGACTGTCATCAACAAGGTATCCCAATTCAAGGATCTGGACACATAACCCTACCTACATCCCATAAACACAAGCCATTGAACCTTACCCATGTTTCACACACACCACAAACTCTCAAAAATTTAATTTATGTATGACAACTCACTACTGACAATAAAGTTTATGTTTCTTTTGATCCCTTTGGCTTTTCGGTCAATGAATTTTAGATGGGGATTTCACTCATGATATGTGATAGCTTTGGTGATCTCTATCCAGTTACTACTTATTATCCTTTGGTTGGTCTTGCTCACAGTCTTTGGCACAATCCTAGTTCTTCAGCTTTGGAGTCTTTTCATAGCAATGAGTTCATTAGTTATGAACACTTGAATTCTAGGAGAATTTGTGTTTCTTGTGTGTTTCGAAAACATGTTAGGTTACCTTTTGTTTCATCCAATAATTTTACTATGACGCCATTTGATATTTTACATAGTGATTCATGGACATCATCAGTTTTGAGTTTAGCTAATCATCATTATTATATTTTATTTTTGGATGATTTTTCTAATTTTCTGTGGACTTTTCCTCCAACAAAAAAATCTCAAGTTTTTGAAATATTCACTTCTCTCTCAAATCAAATTTGCACACAATTTTCTCAAATTGTCAAATGTTTTCAATGTGATAATGGACGAGAATATGACAGTATATCTTTTTATAATTATTGTGCTTCTAATGGTCTCACTTTTTTATTATCTTTCCCTCACACTTCATCACAAAATGGCAAGGTGGAACAAAAAATACGCACCATTTACAAAACGATTCACACTCTTCTCTCTCATGCTTTCGTTCCTCCCTCATTTTGGCATCACGCACTTCAAATGGCTACATATCTTCTTAACATTCTTCCTCGAAAAACTATGTCTAATCTCTCTCCTACTTGACTTCTATATCATCGTGATCCCTCTTACACACATCTTCACGTCTTTGGTTGTCTTTGTTATCCATTGTTTCCCTCTACTATCATTAACAAATTACAACCCCGTGCCACTTTGTATGTTTTCTTAGGGTTTCCTTTTAATCACGAAGGTTATAAATGTTTTGATTTGTCGCACAGAAAAATCATAATCTCGTGGCATGAGATCCTTGATGAGACTCAGTTTCCCTTTGCCCGATGTCATCCACACCTGCCCCTACATACAATTGTTTCACTGATGCTCTACACCCCTCTATTATACATTAGTGGACTCACGCATCTTTACAGTTTCCATTGGATGACCTTTTCAGACAATCACCTATACCTGACCCTCACCATATATCACCAGCCTCTCCATTCACTCATCTCTCCTCCTCTTCAAATCACTTGGATAACTCTCTCTCCCTACACTACCGACCCAACCCGCACTTCCTACCCGAACCATGGCCACTCGCAGCATGAGGGGTATTTACAAACCTAGGAAACTCTTTAACTTGTCTGTTACCATTAATGATCTAACCATCTCACCTCTTCCCAAAAACCATAAACTTGCCTTTGCTAACATTAATTGGAAATTTGCAATGCAATATGAATTTAATGCTCTTATTTGAAATAATATGTGGGATTTAGTTCCTCGACCTTGTGATGTTAACATTATTCGTTGTATGTGGGTTTTCAGGCATAAAAGTAAATCTAGTGGTTGTTTTGAGCTTTATAAATCTCGTCTTATAGGTGATGACAAGTCTTAAATTATAGAAGTGGATTGTGGCGAGACTTTCAGCTCTGTGGTGAAACCTATGATCATTCACACTATTCATCATTGCTATCTCCAAGTCTTGGTGCATTCATCAGTTAGATGTCTGGAATTCCTTTCTACGTAATGATCTTCATGAGACTGTTTATATGCATCAGCCATTGGGTTTCCGTGATCCTCATCACCCGGATTATGTATGCCTATTGTAGAAATCTCTCTATGGTTTGAAGCAAGCGCCTCGTGCCTGGTACCAATGTTTCGTTGACTATGTCTCCACCATTGGATTTCAACACATCACCTCAGACCACTCTCTCTTCATCTACCGACGTGGTTCTGACATGGCTTGCATCTTCCTTTATATTGATGACACCATCCTCATCAGTTCCTCTCATGACCTATGTAAATATATTGTGGTGCTTCTTGCCTCAAAGCTTGCTATGAAGGATCTGGGACCGCTAAGCTATTTTTTGGGTATTGTAGTGACCATACATGTAGATGAACTTTTCCTTAGCCAGAATACCTACGCCAATGACATTATTGCTCGACTGACATGGCCTCATGCAAACCTTCTACTACTCTAGTTGACACTAAGCAGAAGCTTAGTACCTCTACCGACACTCCATATGACGATCATACCTTATATCGGAGTCTTGTTGGTGCTTTGCAGTATCTCACATTTACCTGTCCTGACATCTCTTATAGATGAACTTTTCCTTAACCATAGTACCTACGCCAATGACATTATAGCTCGACCGACATGGCCACATGCAAACCTTCTACTACTCTAGTTGACACTAAGCAGAAGCTTAGTACCTCTGCCGACACTCCATATGACGATCATACCTTATATCGGAGTCTCGCTGGTGCTTTACAGTATATCACATTTACCCGTCCTGACATCTCTTATGCTCTCCAATATGTGTGTCTTCATATGCATGCTCTCTGCATCGAGCACATGGTTGCATTGAATCGGAGAATCTTCAGGGAACCTTACAGTATGCTTTGCATCTCTATCCTTCTCTAATCGATAAACTTATTTTCTACATAGATACTGAATAAGGTGGATGTCCCGATATCTGTCAATCTTCTTCTAGTTATTATGTTTTTCTTGGTGATAACCTAATTACATGGTCTTCCAAGAGACAACCCACGCTTTCTCGCTCCAATACAGAAGTTGAGTGTGGTTCCAGAATGATGTTAGTTCAACAACCTTCTCTTGGAGCTTCATTTTCCCTTTTATCAGAATGTCGTACTATGACAATGTTAGTGCTATCTACCTGTCTAGAAATCATGTATAACATCAGTGTGTACTAAACAAATTGAGATGTACATTCACTTTGTTCGGGAGAAGATCACTCGTGGTCAGACCCGCACCCTTCATGTTCCTTTCCGACACTAGATTGTTGGACCAGTCTAAACATCTGTCGAGCTCCCACTTCGATTGTGGGGGTGTGATAGAAGTATTATGTAATTATTTTGTAGTCAAACAGTAATTACTAGTTAGTTGTAATTACGCACATATTAAGAAAATCAGATCAACATTAATGTAATCCCTCCGTTTCAAGGTGATTGTCATTTTAGCAAATAAAATTTATTTTAAAGTGACCGTCATTACCATTTTTCAATGTATAAATGATTGCTATTTTTTTTTTAATTTTACGCTACTTCCAACGCATTAACAAGCTTAATTTATTAAAAGTCTATCAATGACAATATCATTATATTTTTTAATCCATATAAAAACCTTAGTCATTTTGAAACAGGGATAGTATTATATATATCATTTAGGGTTTTTTTTACCGAGATAACCCAGTTTTTTGAAAAAAAATCCCAAAATACCCCACGTTTCAAAAAAAATCCCAATCTACCCCACTTTTAGGAGGTGTCGCCAATTGAATTGGCGGCTCCTCTTAAAACTTAAAGGGAGGCGCCAATTCAATTGGCGACTCCCTTAAAAAAGCCTCAAATGGCAAAACCTCCAACATGAAAGTTGTATATATTTTCAATACAATGAATTTGGACATAAAGTTTGCATCATTTGGATTTTTTATGATAAAGTTATGGGTAGTTAAAGTTGGACTACTGAGTTTTTCAACTGTTATCTGACCTATAATGTTTTGCATTATCCCATGTGTTTCTTTTAGAATTATGAAATTTTGTCCAACATAACATTTGAAGTAGACATCTCAAATTTTGCAATTCACTTGGTCCCACCTCAAAATGATTAAAAATGAGTGAGTTAGGTCCTTGCGAACTTGACCCAAAATTAGGGTTTCTATCAAAACATGTGTGTGTGAATTTTGCCAAAAGGGACCAACTTCAAGCCCTTCAGTTTGAATGATAAAACCCTTAAATGACAAAACCTTCAACATAAAAGTTGTACATATTTTCAAGACAATGAATTTGGACTAAAAGTTTGCATCATTTGCATTTTTTTTGAGAAAGGTATGGGCACCTGAACTTGGACTCTTTGACATTTCAATTGTTATGTGGCCTATAATGTTTTGTATTATGAGATGTGTTTATTTTTGAATTATGAAATTTTGTCCAACATAACAATTTAAGTAGACATCTCAAACTTTCCAATGCACTTTGTCCCACCTCAAAATCATAAAAAATGAGTGAGTTAGGTTCTTGGGTAGTTGACCCAAAATTAGGGTTTCAGTCAAAACATGTGTATGTGAATTTTGCCAAAATGGAGTTTAGACAAAGAAACCTAATGTTTGGAGTTTACACAAAGATAAATTTGATATAATACGACTTGATATTAATAAAATTTGGAGTTTACAGAAAGAATCCTAATGGTGATGACCGGGATCACCTAACCGACCTCCGGTCCCAGATCCCCTAGCTACCCTAACCCTTGGCCCTAACCCACGTTGACGATTCTGCACCGGTGTTTGTTCATCTGAGGGGCCAGGAGCGTCATTACCTCCTACAGGAGAAGATCCGTTGAGGTATTCAGCCAAGTCAGCATAGTCTTCAGTATTCAATGATGGTGTAGCGGCGTAGCTGAGCTCATGACCCATGCCAGAGAAGTTGGGATGTGGTTGACTCATGGATGGGCGACCGGGACGGTTGAAGGGGGACATGGGTGTGAATGATGCGTCTAGGAAAAGTTGGAAAGGTTGTTGGGGTGTTTGGAAGAGATATGGTTGTGGGATGTTTTGGTTTTGTGATGTTTGGGCTTCTTGGCTACGGTAGGAGGAGGGGCGGTTAATGTTTTGGCTAAGGCGACTTTGGTAGGGTGATGGTGTGGGGGCGAATCGATGTTCGGTCTGAGGTTGATGGTCCATTTGTTGGTGGTGGTATGGGGTATGTTCTTGGTATTGGGGTTGGGTGAATGGCATGTTTTGGTTGTATGTTTGTGTGTTTGTGGAACGGAAAGTTTGACGGATAGGTGGTTGTGAGAAACCGGGTTGAGAATGTTGTTGAGGGTTAGATGTTGATCCTTCTTGTGTGTAACTTGTCTGGCGTGGGTCGTAGAGGTACATATCATCGGCGATGAATTGAAAACCAACCGATCTGTACCAAGCCATATAAGTACGACTTAGTTTTACCTCATTTGGCATGACTGCGTCAGTTAAGACATGGTCATGACGGTGCTTCCACTTGCGACACTCTGATCTTGCGAAGGTTTGCCAAGGGTTGAAGTTCCATTGGTCATTCACTTTACGCATATGCCATTCTCCTAGACTAGCTGGGGGATCTGGGATATTCTGGACCATACTGAACTGCAGCTTCACACGATCGGTGTTCTGCATCTCCACAGTTGTGAACCGTATTATCGGTGTGCATGCTGTCCATACGGCTGCGTCTTCTGCGTTGACCTCATGCTCATGATCCAGATTAAGGTATGGACACCAAATGAACTGAAATGTTAAAGAAGATAGGATTATAATGAATGTAGAAAAAGTTAACATAATATGACAAAATAATGAAGTTATTTTGCTTACGTCTGTCGGTCGAAGGTGATCCAACAGGTTGCGATACTGAGTAATACAGTGTCTCGGACATCTGCTGTAACTCATACCACGTGCCGACCATCTACACCAAAAAGTTAAACAAAATTAGTTTGAGGTAATAAACTTTAAGGAAGTAAGTAAAGATATAGCAATTCAAACAACTTACTTTTTTGCATATGGAAAAGTGAAAGGGTTGTTATTGACCGGTGCTAGAGACGGTAGTCTTGACCAACCCCATGCTTGTAGCAACACAGCACATCCAGAAAATGTAGATGTGTCTTTGTGGGAATTTTTACACAACGAACTATAGAGATAGGCTAGACAAGCGGATCCCCAACTATAACTACCTATTCTATCTACATGTCTAAGTAGAGGTAAGTACATAATATGCATGCTAGAACCACTACCTTCGGGAAATAAAAAGGATCCTAATAACAGCATAATGTAACACCTAGTTTTTATTATTCGAGCATCTTCGGTAGAATGCTCATCTAAATATAAACTATTATAATATGACTTTAGGCGTGAGAGTAGTATACCTTGACCTCTAGCATTATCATCTAACAAATCAGTTTCTAAAAGCTCCATGAAAATTGAATTTGCATAGTTGGTCTTACCATTCACAGCTTTGCCTTCAATTCGTAGTCCTAAAAGCATGTAGACGTCTTTCAACGTCACGGTACACTCACCGATTGGAAACCAAAATGTGTGTGTCTCTGGCCTCCATCTTTCGCATAAGGCTAGAATAAACTTGTTATCTATAGACCAAGACATAATCTTGCTAATATGACCAAAACCGGCGAGTTCAACATAAGGTTGAATCATCGGGTCCATTGGGACAAATTCGTGGACTCGAGTTCGAAACCTTGATACATCCTATAATAGAAATAATATAACACTTGACTAAGTTGGTATTTCAAAATAAAAAGGGGTTGGTGAAGATGAAAGATAAAAAGTTAACAAAAGAAAAAACTTACATATGTTGCGATGTTTGCAACCGTTCCTCTGTGTGCTTCGCCCATTGTGAGTAAAGACATATTGTTGGGGACTTGGTGTAGATGAAATTGGAAGATGTTGTTGAAGATGAAATTGTAAAAGAAGTATTGTAGAGGAAGTAGTGAGAATGTTGGTGTGGAAGAATTGTTGAAGGAGTGGATGTATTTATAGGCAAATGGAAGAGAGCATAAAAATTTGTGTTTGCATGGTGTCTCCACCTCATTTGGCGACCATGTACAATCATAAAGAGGGGTCGCCATTCAAATTGGCGACACCATAGGGCCATGCATGCAAGGCTAATTCTAAATGCTTTGTTTCGAGGTCTGACTGCATGGGGTCGCCACTTGAATTGGCGACCATTTACAAGCATTAAGTGGAGGCGCCAAACCATTTGGCGACACCATCTGCATGTCTGACACGTGGCATTCTTGTCTCCTGCATGTTGAACAACTCACTTGTGGATGGCTTGCATGATTGACACATTATCTCTGACTATGTTACATGTCCGACACGTGTCTGTCTTGTCTCCTGCATGCTGATGACTAGCTTCTTGATAGCTTACATGCTTGACACATCATCTCATGACTAGCTAGCATGCTTGACACATCAACTCACACTGTCTTGCATGACAGACACATCATCTCATGACTAGCTAGCATGCTTGACACATCAACTCACACTGTCTTGCATGACATACACATCATCTCATGACTAGCTAGCATGCTTGACACATCAACTCACACTGTCTTGCATGACAGACACATCATCTCAGAACTGGCTTGCATGCTTGACACATTATCTCAGACTAGCTTCAATGTCCGACACATCATCTCAGAACTAGCTAGCATGTGAGACACTGATACCATCTATTTAAGTGTCTTACTATCAACATCCAAGACACTTCACTCACATTCATCTGCACTTGCAAAATAGTTTTCATCTCCAAAATGTCATCTTCATCATTATACAGTGTCAACGTTCACTGCAACGGTGAAACTTTTGAGTCTGAGCTTCATGGTTTTTGTTTTAGAAACACTGATACCATTAGAATCACGATCAAGAGAAATGCAACCTTTTTGCATTTGAAAAAAAGAATACAATCCTTTATAGGATCAGGTATTTTGTCAAAGATCACATATCAAAATCCTATATTTTTTTAGAATGGTCAATGCAAGTTTTTCCCCCTTAAGGTACGAGACGATGAAGATGTTGAAAACATGTTTCTTAGTCATGAACATTCAGGCATGGATTGTATCGAGTTGTACATTACTCTACAACCATGTATACCGTCTCAACAGTCTCAACTAACCGATCAGGATGCAGCTGGTGAAGATGCTGCAGATGATGCACAATGGTCAGATGAACTCAACCCAGAAGCAGAAGTAGAAGTCGACGTTGTTGATGAAGAAGAAGAGGAGACCGAGATACAGGTTGATCACATGCTGAACAACGACGATGAAGATGATGCTTAACCACCACCAATACCTCCTAGTCATGCCTACAATCCTCCTCAACATATGACAAATATGGATCTTCACGATGATGAAACATCCGACAGTGTCTTCTATAATCTGTATCCGAGACCAGTAGGCGAATTAAAGGTGGGAGACATGTTTCGTACCAAAGAAGAATGTGTCTTGGCAATCAAAAAATTCCACATGAACAACTTTGCTGACTTTACAGTGAAACGCACTGATTCTAGAAGGTATGTTATCGAATGTCGTAACATGCTTTGTAAGTTTCGTTTGGCTGCATCTTACAAGAAGAAAAATGACTCTTGGGAGATCGCTTCAATAGACCCACTGCATAGTTGCGTTGCAACTAACGTTGGAGAAGATCACCGTAAACTGAGCACAACTTTGATATGTCAAGACATTCTGCCATTGTTAAATAAAGACCCATCAGTGAAGGTGAGTATAATTATATCCCATATCCGAACAACATATAATTATACTCCATCTTACAAGAAAGCATGGATTGCGAGGACAAAGGCTGTTGAACAGGTTTTCGGCAACTGAGAGGATTCATTCAAGGAATTACCACGGTTTTTATGGGCACTAAAAACTTATGTCCCAGGAACTGTGGCAATTATGGAGACAGTGCCAGCAATGATGCCAGACGGAACCTGTGCTACAGGTAATAGAATATTTCACCGTCTCTTTTGGGCATTTGACCCGTGCATCAAAGGTTTCGCTTTCTGCAAACCTCTCTTGCAAATTGATGGCACTTGGTTATACGGAAAATACAAGGGTACTTTGCTCATGGCGGTTGCACAAGACGGTAACAACAATGTATTTCCCATTGCCTTTGCTCTTGTTGAAGGTGAAACGGCTGGTGGATGGGGTTTCTTTCTTCGACATCTCAGAACGCATGTCGCTCCACAAGCCAATCTATGTTTGATTTATGATAGACATGCTGCCATTGAGAGTGCCTACAACAACCATGACAACGGATGGCATGATCCTCCTTCTACACATGTCTACTGTATCAGACACATTGCACA